>NC_041405.2:76779014-77079014 GCF_900747795.2 Erpetoichthys calabaricus
ATATATATATATATATATATATATATATATGTAGATATGTAAATTTGTATATGTATATATATATATATATATATGTATATGTGGATGTGTATATGTATATATATGTATATGTAGATATGTGTATATGTAGATATGTATATATATGTATATATGTTTATGTATATATATGGTTACATAACCTCTTTAACACACTACTTCTCCGCTGCAAAGCGTGGGTATTTTGCTATATGTATATATATATATATATGTGTCTGTATGTGTATATATATATATTTATATATATATATATGTGTGTGTATGTATGTATGTGTGTATATGTATGTGTATATATATGTTGATATATGTATATATATGTGGATGTCTATATTTATATATATATGTATATATGTAGATATGTGTATATGTAGATATGTATATAAGTATATATGTTTATGTATATATATGTTTACATAACCTCTTTAACACACTACTTCTCCGCTGCGAAGCGCAGGTATTTTGCTAGTCTAATGATAAATGATAATGTGGATGACTAATTCAAATACCCACATGTACCAGTTTGTGTACTGGTTAAATTACATCACAGAAAAAATCAACCAATCAGTCTCTAATAAGTACTACTTACACAATTTTTGCACAGTTGTGCCATCTGCTGGGAGGTTTGGGGCAGTGTCCCATTTATACCCTTAATGCAGAGAAAAAAGCCAAGCAAAATGACACCTTTTATTGGCTAACTAAAAAGATTACAATATGCAAGCTTTCGAGGCAACTCAGGCCCCTTCTTCAGGCAAGATGTAGTCATTTTGCTTGGCTTTTCTCTACATTCATAATGGCTAACACGGTACAACACCCTAGTACCCTTAATGGAGAGATTTTACTGGTGTTACCTATGAAGAATGACTGTTATGCATGGGATGTTAATAATCATTACTTTTTTGTATTATTAGATTTTAAGTATTCCAATATATTTGCATATTGGCCATCATTCCCAGAATCTGGGCTGCATGTCATTTGTACAGCAGTCACTTGGCTCCTACAGGCTGTCTTTTTTATAGACTTGGATAAAGTTCAGAGCTAGCTTTTAGGCTTACACATCCAACTTAACACTAGGTTATCAGTAATTTCATATTTCCCACTAACACATTTTTCCCTTGTGACATCAGCTAATATGTTCTTATATTGATAATGGGAGTGCCTGGCCAAATTCCCATGGATACTTTATGTAATTGAATGTTTTATTCTTTTTGTCTGTATACAGAATGTCTTTTCTCTGCTTTATTATCTGATATTTGTTATTTACCGCAATGCAAATGAATAAATGAATTTGTGCATATAAGAAATTAAAGTTTGGCTTAACTTCCTTTTTTTTTGCACTGTGCTATTTACACCAGTGCTGAGGATATGCTGCAGCTCTCTGTAACCTTGGCCAGATAAGGGTGACTTTAGACATGTAGAAATGGTAAGAATAAACAATGAACCAAAGGTAATATGCTACATGTTGGAACATCAAGTTTGAGCACCTATTTGATTATCATAAGATGACACTTAGGATGGCAACCATGGTAGTTTGGTGCTCTGTATTTGTCTGTCTTTATGTATTAAATTTTTGTCCTAAATTCATTGTCACCATGCAGAGTCAGATAACATAAACACAGGAAGAGCTTCTGACTATTGGTCACAGTGTGCCACCTGATGTGACTCCAGATTTTACACAACATCTGTTGATGTTGATCGTAGGTGCTCATGCAAATAAACAGGTAGGCAGTGGAGGACCTAAGGCAGAAGAGCTGGTGTCCTGGTTCGATTCAGGAAGCAAGGACTATAGCAACCACTACTTGGAATATGTCTATGTAAAATGCACTCGCTGGCAAACAAAGTCAACAAACTACATCTGTTAATATGTACTAAAATAAATGTTTCTTTTTTATCTGCTCTTTGCTTTACTGAAACCTGGCTGAATGAGTCTATTCCTGACTCTGTATTCGACTTACCTGACTTCAAACTGTAATGAGCAGACCGTGTTACCAAATTTTGCAACAAAACTAAGGATGGAGGAGTGTGTTTCTACATCAATCAAGTTTGGTGTAATGATGTGACAGTACTTTTTAAATCATGCTCTTCCAACCTATAACTGCTTACTATAAACTGTAAGCCATTTTATTTACCATGCAAGTTGTCCTCATTCTACCCGGTGTTTACATTTGCCCTCACGCTAATGTTTACAAAGTGCAGTGGCTACTTGCTAATGTAATCACTAAGATTGGAAAAAGACAACTCGAACTCACAAATCATTATTTTGGGTGATTTTAACCATGTCAGTTTTAACCAGGGCCTTCCTAAATATCAACAGCAAATAAAATGCCCTACCAGAGATGTAAATATTTTAGATCACTGCTATGAAGCTATTAAGGATGCTTATCATGCCTTCTCCCTTGCCCCCCTTTGAAATTCTGACCATTCTATGATTCACCTTATTCCTGCTTACAAACAAAAGCTGAAAACTATAAAGCCAGTCAAAAGAACATTTAAAAAGTGGACCAGTGAGGCAGTAGAGGAGCTTCAGGATTGCTTTGCCTGTACAGACTGGAGTGCCTTCAAAACCGACACCTACAGCATATAAGAATACACTGATGCTGTAACTTCATATATTAGTTTTTGTGAAGATCTTTGCATTCCAACAAAAACAATTGTGAAGTTTAGCAATGATGAGCCTTGGTTTACCCCAGAGCTCAGATGACTGCACAAATACAAAGAATGTGCTTTCAGATCTGGCAGTTGTGAGCAATACAGGAAAGCCAAGTATATCTTAAAGAAAGGGAAGCTCCAAAAGGGAAATACTCAGATAAGCTGTAACAACAATTGTCTGCAAATGACAGTGCATCACTTTTGCAGCTGCTTTGAAAGACAACGAGACTTGCAGTAAATCTACCCGATGGTCTCACTGTTACTACTCATCACTCCTCTTCTTCTCCTGTCATCACTGCAAAAGATGTCTGAAGCTTATTCAAAAAGCAAAATATTAAAAAAGCTATTTCCCCTTCCACACTCAGGCACTGTGCAGTATTTGTAGGCATTTTCAACCAATCTCTGAATCTGTGCAGCATCCATGCCTACTTCAAGACCTCCACCATCATTCCAGTAAAAACAAAAATCAAAGGTCACAGGCCTACATGACTACAGACCAGTAGATTTAATCTCTGTGGTAATGAAGACTTTTGAATGCCTTATTCTGAATTACCTCAGCAATGCAACACAAGACTTCCTGGACCAATTTCAGTTTACATACAGAGCCAACAGGACTGTGGATGATGCAGTGAATTTATGAGTTTTATTTACCAAAACCACAGCCAGCATGCCAATGTTGATCAAACATATGAAGCTCTGCAGTCTACTTGTGACTTTACATTGTTGGAAGATAAGTAAATAAATATAGTAAAACAACATTTGATATGGTTTTTATATAAGTAACATATAAATGATTTTATATAAAGACTGTCAAAAAACATAATCACAAACAGGACTTTGCACTATACCTTGGCGAGCTCTGTAGGCCCTCCTTTTTCGTTGAAGGACATGCGTGTATCAGATTCACTTGCAGGATGATGCCCAACCTGTTGCTGCATCCAAACAGTGCCATCTTTCTCCTTTACGCCTGGTGCAGCTGCGCTGTTCTTATGTGTGACTAGATGTCTTTTGCGGGGAGGGCTTCTGTTCTCTTTCTCCAATGTAGAACCCTCGTCCTCATCTGAGTTCACCTCTGTTATAGCACGTGTTTATTTGAAAACTAACATTGTCAGATCGGGGGAAGCATGAACGTGACTGAGAGAATAAACCTGAATAATTAAAAAAAAAAACACTAACCTTTACAAGTACCATAAATATACACCGGCTGTTACAGACTCAAATCAAATATATGTTTTTATTCTATAATAGTAACAATAAGAGCAGCTCACTACTAAAAACAGTAAATTCAGGAAGGACCCAGAATCAAACCCATAACATCTTGATTATGAGACAGCAGCTCTTATCTCTGCACCAGCCAAATGAACACAGCAGAATTGTACCCAAACCCAATTTCTATTTATTTGGTTAAATTTTTGAATAAAAGCACACTTGTTTTTGTTATACTTGTACCTTTTGTGAAAGTGTCTATTTGATAGTTGGACTTCAGTCTTGACACATTATACACTTCATGTCAAAATTTTGTCATTAGTACTATAACATGAAAAAGGTTTCTGTTTTAGCTGTGTTCAACATTTCTTGCCTGTCATTCTATATTTACCCAGATCATTCTAGACACGGAACACATTGAAATGTGTGTGTTCCAAATAACAATATATTATTTGCCCTATACAGCTCCAGGTACCTCACACCCAGATAAACAGACTTGAGCTGGGAGAACTTTTTGTCCAACTTGAGCTGTGGGGGGATGGGCTAGCAGGCTGCTTGCTGCTTGTGCTGATTGACACATTTGCAAAACAAAGATGCTGATGAAGAGGTGCGAAGGAATGTAAGGTGACCCAGGTTTTGCGTTCTTTTTTCGTAGGCTTCAGGGATTTTAGTGTTAAGAAAGCCCATCAGAGAATGTTCTTTTTGTGTCGACTCAGGAAATTCAAACTCCCTGAAGCAAAATTGGTCCAATTCTATACAGCCATCATTGAATCTTTTCTGAACTTATCTAGAACTGTCTAGTTTGGTGCTACCTCTGTATGTGTATGAGGGATGCTTCATCCTTTTTTAGTTGATATATTTCAGGTAAAAATGGCTGAGGCCTTCAAAACTTGTGAAACTGAACAAGAGTGAACTGTATTCTGGGAAATCTTGAAGTCAAAGCAGGGCCTTAGAATGTTTTGTATAGCCAGTCTGTTTGCTGAGTTTTGAGAAACTGTAAAAGTGTTACCTGCTTTGCTAAAACACAGTAATTGAAGTGTGTGTGCTTAATTTGGGTGGGAAGGGAGAGAGAGTGGAGACCATTTTTTCAATAAGAGTCTCAGTTCAGTTAATAATTCAGTTTTCATTTCCATTTTTAGTTTATTTCAGTTTGTGTTTTGGTGTAACAATGGAATGTTAGGTTCTTTTACTGTCTTTCTAACACTTTGAAAAGAACCATGGACATTTATATGGAGCTTGTTATATGCTTAGTCTCTGGCAGGAAATCTTTCTTTTTTTACTTTTTGATTAACGATACATAATCTATAATCTAAGGACTGGATAATATGGGATGTGTCATCTGGGACTGACTACATGAGCCCAGTCAGATTGTATAATTATTTGTATTACTTATATTTTCTACTATTGGTTATTATGCAAATAAATATAATTCTTAAGTAAAAACTTAAACTTAAAGTCTTTGTCCTATTACTGAATATCAGCGTTGCTGAGAGGCTATGATTGTTCATTTCTTGTTTAGCTGCAGTTCCTCAAAGGTAAGAACGACCCTTTGTGTAATCTTCTGTTTAGTAAATGAGTAAAAATAAAATACAGTCCCGGTCAGCAAGTAGCACCTAAGAGGTTACAGATAACAGTTATACAGCTGGTTTTAACATTTCTTCCATTAAGAAAAAAAAATAACTAGGTAAGTTGTTACCTGTCATGTTAGGTGGATGTCACAGGTGATCTGATAACATGATAAAACAATAAGATTCTCATCACCTTTGAAAATCACTATGCCATTTCCAGTGGGTTCATTTAAGGGTGCCCTTAATAAAAACTTTTTTGGTAGCTGCCTGAATACAAATAATGTATGGTGAAACATGGCTCCCATGCTTTTAAGTGAGCACTTAAGTTTCGTGGAAGCTCAGTAAGATGATTGCTGGTAATTTAAATAGACACCTATTTTAAATTGCCACATTAAACATTAATGTCTATGTATATTTAGAAATGTTTACACTATTTAATATTTACCCACTGTTGTAACCTCATTTTCATTATACAAACCAGCTATTTTTTAAAAGATATTATATGCAAGTAACTAAACCTTTCCTCCACTACTTTGGGTATCAAGGCAGACAATGAATGTCATCATTCATCATCATCATCATATTTGTTCTTGTTTTTCTTGTAGAGAGGTCATGGTGGAAATATACTGAGCCGGAATGACAAGACTTCACTAAGTTCAGCAACATCCTCTAAACCTCGCTGTTCCCAGAACAAGTGAGAAAAAATACTCCCTCCTGCTAGTCGTGGGATTGCACTCTAATCTTCCCTCAGTAAACTGCGCCTTGCACAAACCCAGTGTTAGGCATCCTAGGGAATGTGACAGTCCAAGTTGGCTTCACGCTCCCTCAAACCTATAACTGTTGATAGTAATGAATGGAGATGACCCTGGCAAATGAGGATACATACATTCAGCAAGGGGTTGTTGCAAAAGTGTTCAGTGTTTTAACTGAAAATAAATGCAAAGTGCAAAGAGTGCAGTGCTCCATCCATTAAATAATTAATTAATAAATAATCCATAAAATCAGGTGCCAAAAGTGGAGGTTAAAATGTTCAATAAATATTCGAATAAAGCTGAGGTTAAAATCATGGCAGATTCCTCTTCTAAAAACAGACACAAGCCCCAGTTACTCTCTCTAAAATCTGGTGCCTTCTCAACTTATTCCAGCAGGACCTTGCAGCCTGAGGAAACAGCCACCAACAGGTACAGTCTTCCCTTAAACACGGGTTCAGGGTCCTACTCCTAATCCATCTGTGCCAGTGGGACTCCTTACTGAACCCCACACATGTCTCCTGTAGCCAGCATCAGCATCAGTCCGGGAGATGCCGTATAATGGGGCTACTCCTATTCCATCCTATAGCTGCGCTAAGGAGCATCCCTGTACCATCCCTGCACTCGAGCACAGGTCTGCCAAACGCTCCATCAGGGCATACTCCCAACCAGATGCCTCCTTTCTGGGTGACAAGGCTTGTCACAGTCCTATCTCTTTTCAAGTCTTTCAGTAAGTTTTTTGTTATTTTTCTGTCTTTTTTCTCCCTTCTCTGCCATTTGCCTCCCTTTATATGGCTAATTGGGAGCAAGTGTTGTCCTTCACTGACTTTGAGGTGAATGAGGCACCTAACTGATTCACTTGCATTTGCATGTGAGTGCATGATCAGCCAAGCACCCCTATCAATCGTGAAGTGATAACCAGCTTCCACACCGGGAATAAATAAATCCGGGAATTTATTAATTTTTTTTAAACTGCATTTTGCCACAGACCTCTAATCAATGGGGGATCCTGGCTACATGACCAAACCAACTCAACTGCCTCCTGTTGAGGCAGAGAAGCAGCGGTTCAGCTCCAAAGTCCTTCTGTATTGGCAAGTTCCTAAGTCTGTCATGGACAGGGAACTATCTGGTAGTTACCTATCACTACCAGGAGTTTGATGAGAATAGGGATATGGACTGACCAGTAAAAGCTCTAGTATGATATTAATTTGTGTGATCACCTTTACCCTCACTTGTGAAACAGACCCCAAAGTATTTGAACTCATACAAATAGGGCAGTTCACCCATTATCTGCAGAGAACAAGCCCTGGCTCCTGGCATTGGTCCTGGTATTCCTTGTTCTGGGCAAGATTCCCTTTGATTTAACAGTAAAATCACAGTAAACTCTTCAGGAGCGCTCTAAGGATAGTTAGAGTTCATATGCCCCCCTGACATTAAGGTCACAGTTCTTTGTGTAATGTCATCTATTCGGTTTAAAATTAATTTTAAAATAACAGTTTTAACAAATAATCCAGGGCAGTATAGGACAAAATGCATTTTGCCATTAATATGCCATATTTTATGCTAATGTAGTCAATCCACTCAGATAAGCCTTAAACCTTTATTTAGCTAAATCTATATTTTTTATTTCCTCAAGTACACTTGAAGTCAGTTGATTATACAGTTTTTTGTGTGACTCATTACACTCTCCATTAGCTCTTTGCCAAGAACAAATCCTTTTTGACCAAAGATAGCTCACCTTACTTCTTTCTTTTTACTCCAAACTAAAATCACTTTTGCTATATTCCTATTGAAACAAATGTACAGTATTGAATTGACTTTAAGGCTGGACACCATGCTGGACATTTCAACGTAATCTCCTTTTATACAGTGGAACGCTGAGAACACATTTAGAAATAAACCCATTCTTCTGTAGTTATAAGGCATAAGTAGGTAGCTCATTGGCAGAATGTTTCAGATTTCTAAATAGATCAGAATAGATGGCAACATATATAAAACAGGTATTCAAGAAAGACTCAGAAGATCATTGTGTTCTTTACAGAAAAAACTTCTTTTATGGTAATCTTTCACATGACAATTTGGGCCATGGCACTTAAAATCTAATTTATCAGACATATACACCATGTTTTAGAACAATCTAGTCTGGAAAAGAGTAAAAAATAAAGAACTGCAAATGTAGCATGCATTGAAATAAGATCATCAATTTCTTTATGTTATAAGAAATGTTATAAGAACATGGAAACAGAAAGATTTACAGTGAAACTGATGGATAAAAAATAACCAAACAAAACAAAATTGTGTATGCTGAGGTTTTTGTTTTATCTAAAATTATAGCTTAATATTAATTTTAACTTATAAATGTTCACTGTCTGTTTTGTGAAGTTTTAAATAACCTAATAGAATGTAGGAGCAAAGTTTGGTTGAGGTTTTTTCAGAGTTGGATAGAAAGAAGAGAGTTTTTCTTAGAGGCAGAGAAAGATTGAAAGGCACTAGGCGAGGGTGTTCAGGGAGAAAGTGAGAGACATTGGAACTCAACATGCTCTGAGTACTAATCTGAAGGCAAACAGAGAAAGAGTGAGATAGGAGAGAGAATATATATTTTAAATCCTGAAACACAAGGACAGGGGATGCCCAGGGAGATTAGATCCAGTTTATTCAGAATGAGTAAGAGATGTACAGCCTACCAATAACACATAGTATAACTGTAAAATATAGGTGGACGTCTGTGCTACCGTAGGTGTGAGCACAAGGACAACATGCCTACCTCCAAGTGCACAGAGCATAGAGAATAAGCCATCCCATAGAGGAGGAGATGGATTTAGGTTTAACTAACATTAAGGAAAGCATGTGTAGATGTCATGGGTTTATTGCCCTTTCCTCAGTAAGAAACCAAGAAAGTTGATAGTGAGGGAAGTTGTATCTAATGAGAAAAAAAAACTTTGAATTTGCTTGACTGTGAGCTTGGTGAAATCAAAATCACGGAAATGTTTGGGAATTTCATTTAACTCCTTGAAATGTACTGAAGTCAAAGGGAAGGAGGAATTGAATTAGTTGTGAGTGGATTATAATGGATCAATAGTGTTTAAATTGTCCCCAAGAGCTAGAAAAGCATCTGACAACTATGCTGGACCAATTATTATCTCCAAAAATGAGATTTAAGCTGTGTGGTAGCAGTGCTAACAACTGCAACACTATGCCTCATACAAGAACAAATGGAATGATAACTACAAATAAAATACAACAAATGACCAGAAACTAGCAGTAAGTAAAATAAAACATATATATTTCATTGTGCCCAAAGATTTCATGGGACTGTCTCAATCCATTGTGTGATGTTGTAGCTCTGGGCAACTGGAATGTCTTTTTTTTTGTTGATGAACTATCTGTATAGAAGCTTTCTACTTTTTTTTGTATGGAGAAGATAGAAAAGGCCTTGTAGATTTTTTTTGTGTTTTTTTTTTTCATAGAGTTGCATGTGATTTCTTTCTCAAGAATGTCTAGGGCTCCTTTTAGACTTGCTTTGGACTGTAGCTACAGCACATGGCTAATTATACATGCAAATTAGCCATGTGGTGCTGCAGTACCAGAGCCCAGGGTTCAGTGTTAGATATCCGGTGACAGTATTCATAAAATTCTCATTATGGCCAGCTAATGTATCCCTTAAATTAAAATACTGCAAGCTTTTTTTTTTTTTAATGCTGTTGAGATGGATTAGTGCTTTACTGTTTATTCAGTTGTTTCTGTCACACAAAACTATCATTAAACTAACTGGAATAATTTAATATACTGAAGCAAGAGATTGTATTATGATGTAATAATTAAATTATTTCTGCTTCATAAAAAATATTACTATGATTGAAGAAAATGATATAACATTTTGATTAATATGCAGTTAATTTTGATTAAATATTGTAATCAATTAATTTCAATTTTCTTCACCAAGCAGCAGCCCTAATTATAACTTGTATTGAACTATAATATATTTTCTTAGGTGCATGAACATTACTTACCTCTGATATTCTCTGCCTTTTTCGTTTTTCTGCTGTGGCATCTTCTTAATTTATTCTACAGCCTCCTGCATCTTTGTGGATACTTTAACTCTTCATGGGACCCACTGCATCTAATCTTCTAGAACAGTGCATGAAAGTTATAATGAACTACTTCAGCAGATTTATGTTTAACAGAAAGCCTAGTGGTGATTGGGCAGTCATTTGACCTTGTAATCCCTGCAGGTTTTTTTTCTCCATCCTTTCCCCAGCTTAAATTTTCATTTTCCTGTCCTTCATGATCATCCAACCACAGCATCTAACTTATTGTAATAAACATTACTGACTTAAAAACAATCAGTACAGCAATTTAATCAACACTTAAGGATTCGACTATTTCAGTTACTTCCTTGTTTATCTTGGTTTTACCAGGTGCTATGCAGTCAGACACTGTTTGGGCTACACGGATGCACACACACCCTCAACTGACTCATGCAGGGACATTCAATACCATATAACCTGCACATCACCCAGAGATAACCACATGCAGATTCCACATAGATTGTGCCTCAAGATCAATTAGAACATAGAACACTAGACCTGCAAGGGAGCAGCTTCTTTAACACTGCATCCCCATTCTAGACTTCACTCAGAAGTAAATTAAAGTGTTCCTTTAAGGTTGGTACAGTGGGACAATGGGCAGTGTTGGAAGCTTTACTATGAATTTTGGCTTGGTTGTATAATGTTCAGTTTTTATGTTGTCTCTTACTTCACACAGGATTAACTCCAGACATATATAGTTAGGTTAATTTACAAATGTAAAATGACCCAGTATGCTGGCACTGTAAGTGTATGTGCATTAATGAGCCATGCAACAGATTAGATTCATGTCCAGTTTTAGTTTTAGTCTTGTGCATGATAATGGCAGGATTTGTGGCAGCTTCACATAATCGATGACTTAACATTAAATGTATTAATTATGCCAGTTCCAGTGACTCAACATTTTAAATTTTTGGATCATTTGGTGTATTTTTATTGCATAACTTAGTCATTAAAATACTTCTTTTGAATGATTATATATAGAAAATTATGAAATGCGTCACTTTCAGCTAGCAAGACAGTTTGAGAACTATTAGTGATGTGCCTAATTAGGACAATTACTTATTAGACAGAAATTCAAAGGGTTGCAAATCATTTCAGTGCTTCATGTTTGAGTATTAAAAAAACAAGATTCCTGTGGTGTAAAAGCGAATGTTTTGAGAAGATAGCAACAATCAAATTAAGCATACAGAATACATATACTGTGAAATTAGTGCCTGAAAAGAAACATCTGTTTTTTTAATATAGGAATAAATAGCTTTGGAATAAACAGTTAACTTTATTTTCAACTGCATAAGATTTTCTTAGATTTTTTTTTTTTTATTTCCTTAAGGCAAAGCTTTTTTTAGAACCTCTATTTGGACATTATTTTTACAATTTGAAACGTGTGAGGAGTAGGTACAAACTTATATAAATTACTGATGAAATTTGTTGCAGATGATTAAATTTGCAATTTGTAAGCCAAAAACAGTGGAGGACCAATTTGAGAGACATTTTATATAATATACATAATATATCGGCAGCAGAGATCTGTTTAAAGTGAATTTAAGTGTAACAGTGTTGGAAAAGACGAGATATTTTAATGAGACCATCCATTGACCATGCACTCATTCTCATTATTCAAGTTTTGCTGTCTGCAGAATTTTTCTTAAGGCGCTTATGAAAGTGTAGTTTTGTAACTGAAGCCTGTGGCACTTTGACAGTCCTTGGAGGGAGGCCTGTCACCAAGCTCAATTATTCTGTCTATATACTGTACTTATAAAATTACACCGCTCTCTGTATTGATCATCTATTCTGAACTCAAGGTGTTGTCAAAGAGGGGATTTCTATAACATATCATTTTATTAAAAGCAAAATCATTGTCCAGTCAGATTAATTAAATTTCTACATGCTGTGCATCTCCAGAGAGGTTTTCAATTCATCAAAATTAAGTCTTGAATTTTTTAAGTGCAGCTTCCTGACAGTTTGCAGCCATGGAAAGAAATAATTTAAAATCACGAGAAACTTGTGCTTTTTAGAATTGTCTTGAATTTTGACTCAGCCATGTCTAATGTTTCTTCCTAGACATTAAACAAAAGTCTTAAAATAACGATTTACTTTCATTATTGCGCAACCATTTCAAGCTAATGGACAAGAAAAGATATTGTATATTCAAGCAGCATATTTTCTGCCATTAGCAGATTACAAGTGTTTTTATATACAGTACTATATATCTGTTCGACGAGCAGCGTAGTATATCGTGCCAGGGGGCAAAGCCGGGGTACTAACCTCTCTTTCTTTATCTCCACAGAAAGACTGAAGCAACGCTGCCTTGAATTCACCTGGACTCCCTAACCACGTACTACCACTTCTGCATTCCTTCCTTTCCTCTGATCCACTTCTGATGACGTCATGACTCCCATACACTACTTCGGCTCCTTCCCAGCATTCCACCTGTCTGTTTCCGGTCCCATCCCATAAATTGTTCCCTTTCGCCATTTTCATGCTGTCTGTTGTAACGCTTGGTAGCAAATCACTGACCAGTATTCTGAATTGTACAGTATACGGGGCCGGACAACCCCAAAACTTTATAATTGTGTTGTCTTACAGTGTATACAACATATAGTGACTGAGACAGAAGGTGCTAAAGTGGTCTCCACAGCTGAAAGTTAGTATGTTTTTAAACGGTAACTTAGCAATGTTTTTATTTTGACAGTACTGGAACAAGATTACATAGGGGAAGAAGAAAAAAGAAACCACAGAGTATCTGAGGGAAGCCAAAAGGTTCATATATGGAAGAGGTAGGACCTTGCTTCATACTATGGAGGACAGGAAGTGATCATAAACGTCTAGCACTTTAATTAAAAACTGTGACTTAGGGATGAAGGGATGACTAATGACACCACAGGAAGGTGGGAGGAGATTGTCCTAGGACTTTTATATGTCATTAATAATCTAATTTCTTTGTCTTATAATCTAATTTTTTTTGTCTTATTTTTTTAGTTTTACCATTTAAGTAAAATCATTTAATTTTAATTTAAAAAAAATATTAAGGCAGGTTTAGTAATTCTAAATCAAATTTTAATAATGAGTCCAGTGCAATGCAAGTCCTGTTGGATGTTGGACTTTTGAGATGACAGCTTGAAAGCGGCAGTCTTCTATGAGGGCTTCATCTGCAGGAGATGCCAGCTGATCCAGCACCTCGAAATCATGGGTTGCTGAACTGGAGGAGGAGGAGTTGCCTGGCCTACCTTGTAATAGAGAATTAGCAGAACTGGCCCAGGTGTCCTTTAGAGAGATAGTGTGCACCCCTATGGTGGCACGGGAGAAGATTCCAGACCAGACAGGTAAAGATAGGTGGGTCACAGTCACAAGATGCCAGGTGAAGGGTACACACTGTCTGGGGGCATCAACCCCAGAATTGGAATTGTCAAATCGTTTTCAGGTCCTTGCAGAGCTGGATGATACTGAGGTGGTAGGCAGGGATGATGAACTCCAATATGCCACCTCAAAACCAGTTCAAAGAAATAGAGAGGTAGTATAGTTGGGGACTCTGTCATTGGGGGATTGAAGCACAGGTTTGCTACAGAGACAGAGATTCTTGCCTTCTGGGTGCACAGGTGGAAGACCTCCTTGGCAGGGTGGATAGGCTCTTGGCCAGAGTCGGGATTGATCCAGTTCCAGTTATCATTGTCCATGTTGGAACAAATGACATACATAAGGATAGTCTGTCAGTTCTGCGATCCAAATTCAAAGGGTTAGGTTCCAGGCTGAGGAGTAGAACTGATAAGAAAGTCTTCTCTAAAGATCTGCCTGTGCCACGCGCCCGTCAAGGTAAGACTGAGGAGATCAGAAGATTTAATGTGTGGCTCAAATCTTGGTGCAGTGTTTAAAGGTATAGATTTATGGGGTATTGGGATACCTTTTGCAAAAGATGGGACCTGTTCCACCTCGACGAGTTGCATCTGAACCTGAAGAGAACCAGTGTATTGGGGAGTCCTATGATTAGGTTAGTCAAGGATTGTTTAAACTACGGAATGGGGGAGCAGGGAGTTTAGGTTAAGAACTATTGGGGCAGGCCAGGTTTATAACTATACATCAAGGAACAAACAGTAGTGTAAAAATAAAAATGCATAGTAATGAAAATTCTAAGCCAATGTTTAAATGTAAAAGGAGTAACAAATTAAAAATAGCTTACCTTAATGCTAGAAGAATTCAAAAATAAGGCAAGTGAGTTGGAATTGTATCTAGCAGAGCTTAATTATGATATTATAGCAATACCGGAAACCTGGCTAAATAACAAAGATGGGAATTAGTATAACATAGAGGGATACACATCATCAAATGTATGTTTTTATTATGTAATAGTAATAATAATACCAGCTCACTACTCAAAACAGTACATGTGGGGAAGACCCAGGATTGAACCCATAAGGGGATAGTTTTGTTTATTTTTTTTTACTAATTTCCCAGTAGTTATTACATTGGCGCAGGGAACTGCCCTTTTTTTTTCAACAAAAAAAATAAGACAACTGAGCTACTAGATGACCACATACATCTGTTTTCAAGATTTTCTCTAATAAACTACTCTATAGCCTTTTATTATGCTAGAAACAAAACATAGATTTTATTTTATTTTTATAAACATTACTGTGAAAGTTTATCATTTTCAGAAGACCAGGTCTTTTGTATAAAACCTTGCTTTTTCTGGTTGCACAAAAAAAAAATCAGGTTCATTAAATGATTCATACATCAGGTCTCATGCCAAGTTCCTTTATAAATCTCAAATGGACTTAAAAATGTCTTTTAGCCACTCCCCATCACCTCCTGTCATTAAACATGTTAGCCTAAAAAACAGGTTTTTTAAGTATTCATGACTTGAATAGCATATACATTTGGACATGTTCCTTAGTGATGTCTTTACTTTCAAATCATGGGAGAAAACAGAAAACTCAGTAAATGTGAATATGAGGTAATGCTGACATTTGGCAGTGCTTAAGGAGTGACTAGGGGGCCTGATCCCCGCAACAGATGCACTATGTGTAGAATAAGTCTGAAATTAAGGCACTTTTTCCTCAATTATTAGGGCCACAGTTAATGTAAATATGATGATCAACAAATTAGGCACACAGGAATCCAGGAATCATATCCTAAGTGCTCTCTGCATGGTTTGCTCATGAGTCCATGTGGATTTGCTGTGGTTTCCTCCCAGGGACCAAAGACCATTTAGGTGATTTGGTGATGCTAAATCATCCCCTGATGTATGAGTGTGTGCGTGTGTGTTTGTGTTCACACTTTTATGGCTGCAGGTGTTCTGTCCTGTTCTGTGGCTCATTAGGATAGGCTTCAGTTGTCCCCTGCTCTGAATAAGTGGGTTTAGATGATGGAAAGATCAAAGAATACTATAATCTGTCCTACCCAAAGCAATTTTAACTTTTGCACGTTGCCAAACAGGTAGAGAAATACTCTTCAATTACAGGTTAGCTCACTGCTTCAGATTTATCTTGAAAGAGGGTATTTCAACTTGAATATGCTGTTTCAGTATTTTCCTCTTTTAAATGACCAAAAGATGCTCCAGTCACCAAAACAGATCATCAGCGAGAACAATTAAACGCTAGCGTGGCTGTAGTTTATGCCTGCCTTTACAATCAGAGTTGTGGTCTGAGCTAATCTTTAAGATATGTCATAATGTCACAAAATATTTACAAAACAAAAATGTGATACCTATCTCTTTGATAAAGCAAATAAATAATACAAAATACTTCAACTTTCAAATCACTTATTTAAGTCACACCTGAATGTTACACTATGTGTACATTTTCAAACTTCTTAAAATAAGAAAGTGCTTATTTTGCCACCACTAAAATATGTAGACAAACAAGCTTAAAAATACAATGTTTTCTGCCATATAAATATCATTAATGGTACTTGTGTTCTTTTTCATGATGATGACTGACTTATAAGTCTATTTAGACATCCTGAAAACATCCTCTTTGTCTACTGAATTGGAGCCTACACTACAGAGAGAATCACCCAGAAATCATGCAAACCCTGTTCTGTTGCAGGTTTAGAAAATAGATAGATCGATGGATTGTTGGACAGACATCAGAATGTGAATTGTGTGTTATTGGAATGTGCAATGGAATGAGATTTTCTGCTCACTTCATTGTCTAGCTACATGAAGTTGCTAAAATGCCAATACCAAAATAAAATTATGTGTAAGACTTACAGATGGTCAAAAATTTCCCTAACTTTAAGCCAATTTCAACACCAAGTTCGAGCTTTATAAATTTCAACTGTCTTACACACATTTCTGAGGATAAGCAAGTTTTATGCGCAAGGCCCCATATGAGATATGTTTTCAGTGACTAATGAATCTATTGGGGTTAACTTTGAACCCTCATTTAACTGAAGTTTGGGATTGACTGGACTTGCCAATCTGTATCACTAATTTGGGACAGTCTACATACAAATGTTCAAAACTGCTAAAATAAAAAAACAACATCTCCCTTAAATATTACTTCCTGGCAATGAATTGTTCCCTTACTAATAATTTAGAGTTTAGTGATTCATTCTTACTCCTTCATTTTATTATGGGTGTAAGGTAAATTATTGATATATTTTAATGATAAAGAATATGAGTAACATTGTGTTTATCTAGCAATAAAGTTGCATAAACTCCCAGAGACAGTAGTTTAGGAAGGAAATGGTTTAGAATTATGGGGCACTTTAGCAGATATGATCAATAGTACTGATCACCTGTTGTTATGCTTGATTTACACATGCTTGGAAAAGAAATTCCCATCATTGTCCAGAACAGATCTTCAAAACCAGAGATGGCATCTCTACTACTAAGATGCAATATTTGCTTGTTGCATCAGGTGTGTGCTAAATCCAAGCTTTATAATACTGCTTGTACTCTGTTATTAACACAGATCTTCTCTGCAGATTGTTCCACTGCCTGAATTCACCTACCTGTATCCTGAAAATCCACTCCAACCAAGTTTTATCAACTGAATTGATGCTCGTCTTCATGACTTCACATTTAACAATGCCTTTCCCCTCTTGTGCAAGTTGAAGTTTTTGAAAGAATCTGAAGGTAGTAGAGAACTTTTCTGGAGAATATTCAATCATATAGGGACCTTAAGTTATATAATTGGGTGTGTGATTGTTTTTCACTTATATCTCCTTTTTCAGAACCAGATAATTCCATTGCTCAGAGTTGGAGTCTATTCTGACAATACTAGGTAAAAGGCAGAATCCATCATTAGAAAAGGCACCCACCCCGTAAAGATCTGCACTTGGACCCACCAATTATCCTAACATCTAGATCAGTGTTTCCCAGCCTTGGTCCTGGGGGCACACTGTGGCTGCAGGTTTTTGTTCCAACCAGCTTCTGTTTTTAATTGGACTCCTGGGCTAATTAAGTGATGTGTAATTTCCCAAGTTCTGTGTTTTGGTAACAATATAGAAATTAGAAAACTAAATTTGGTGAAAAAAAATATAATATTTAATAAATGTACCAAGCAGTTATATGGGAATAATATATTTTCATCTTGATTTTCATTCTACTTTTCTAGGTGTTCTAATTGTTTAATTAATTCATTATTTACTAATTAGTGGGTCTGATACTTAAGTAGTTGCAGCCTTTGATTATTCAGTGTTGTTTGCCAGTGTGTCTGCTCTGCTCTGCTAATTGTCATTAATAAGATACAACGAAGGGGAAAAACTGCACAGAGAAAGGGCAAATATAATGAAATCAACAAAAGAGACTTAAGCATTTAAATCTATAGCAAAAGCAGAAATATTTCTAAATGTAAAAATCATGTTGCTGTGCTTTTCTGAACGTAGAATAAGAGAAAAATAATACCAGCTAATTAAATGAGATCAGTGCTATCAGGTGTTGTCACTGATTAGGAATCTGGTTGGAGCAAAAACCTGAAGCCACAGTGGGGGCACAGGACCGAGATTGGGAAACACTGATCTAGATTAGGGGTCCCTGACTTCAGTCCTGGTGGGCCGCAATGGCTGCAGGTTTTCATTCTAACCCTTTTCTTAATTAGCGACCTGTTTTTGCTGCTAATTAACTTCTTTTGAATTAATTTTAATTGACTTTCTCTTCTTTTTTGTCAGTTACCATCCAAACAATAATGAGATATGAAATTAGTCAAAACATGACCAGCAAACAGTGTCCATCATACAATATCTGAAAATAAAGAAAGATGAATGTCTCAGGAATGCTGATCTGCTCAGCTCCCCAAAGCATTTTAACAGTGCTCTTAGAAAAGAGAAAATCAACAATTTTGGAAATGTATGCTATTGCACACTGAGATCAGCAACAAGCCATGGAATTAAAGAGCGGGTTTATTTAACAATGAGAATTGGTGCCTAATTAAGCAACTGGATAGTTAGTGAAATTGGTTGGAGTTTGAGGCCCTGACTTAGTTGGTCTTCTGTTGGCTCATTCACTTTACATTTCATTTCCCTTTGGGTGCCATTTAAGGAAAGTAATGAAGCAATTCAGAAGAACGATGAAGAAATTCAGGGGAACAAGTTTTAAAAAACAAGTCAATTAAAACGAAACAAAAATGAGTTAATTAGCAACAAAAATTGGTCACCAATTAAGAAAAGGGTTAGAATGAAAACCTTCAGACTTCCAGGACTGGAGTTGGAGACCATTGATCTACATCAGCGGTCCTCAATCACAGTCCTGGAGGGCCGCAGTGGCTGCAGGTTTTTGTTCTAACCCGTTTGCTTAATTAATGCCAATAATTTAATTTCATGGCTTGTTAGTGCTTTAACTCTGCTATGTCAGGTAATTCTCACATCCTAGATTTTCTTCCCCTTTCTAAGGATATCATCCAAATGATTTGAAGGCTAAAATGGATGAGTAATTCTCAGTACTTCACTTTTTTCTCTTCACTTTCCTTCCAAATATTTAATGAAACCCAATAGTGCAGGATAAATACACACAGGTGTAAATGGTAACAAGCTAAATGGAGAAATGCTGGGGGGTATTTTTCGTACGTGGATTACTCGCTTAGCCGGATGTAATTGTTGACGATTTGGCCTGATCCTGGATCTGTCGGTTTTTTGAAACTCTTGCTGGAAGTGTTGTCATAGCAACACATCCAAATCCGCAAACCTGCTCGGAGCAGGTTTGTTCTGCGTAAACAAGGATTAGTTTACACACGTGATCAGTGATGGTGTGGAAGTCATCCAGTCAGGGCTTCGCCGTTCATGAATGAGCGACCAATTGATATTGGTGCGCAAATTATACGAAGAGAATTTCATATAAAGAGGGTTTTGCGCGATCGGCAAGATCCTTTATTGCCCCCGGAGGAAATTCTGTACGAAAGATACCGCTTTAGCCGAGGGGGAATATTGTACCTCAAAGATTTATTAGCTCCGTATATTCGAAGCTCTCACAACCACACAGACAGTAGGCATTGCTTTGAGGTTTCTTGCAAGCGGCACTTTTTTATATACTGTAGGCGATGCGGAACATCTATCGAAAAGTGCAGTTTGCCAGGCAATTCGTAAAGTCTGTTTGGCTCTGAAACATTTCCTTCAGGTTTTCATTGTGTTTCCTTGACACCTGTGTGTGCAGACAATAAAAGAGGCGTTTCATGCCATTGCAGGTAGGTAATACACAGGCTAAAACACCCACAGTTCCATAAAGAATCCCACAATCAGCCTAACATTCTCATTACCAGGATTTCCAAATGTGATTGGGGCACATGGAACTGATCAGAGTGGAGTTTGATCAAACATTATTTGGAAAATGTACCTCTCCTCCTGATGAATAATCAGACACAGTGTCTTCATCAAATATTTGACCTTCGTTAATATCTCGTTGGTCAGTCACAGGTTCAAGGGATATGATATTCCCTGCAACTGACCAAAAAAAAAGAGGGCTATATGGAACATACCTATAGCACACATGGAGGACAAATATGCAATGACCATGCTTTACCTGAAATGAAGTGACCACTACTTCCTGCCACTGGTTCTGAGGAGGAGCTTCCCCCTGATGCCCTCAGAAACAGGGCGATGGGCATTTTGCTGGAGAGCCAACTCTTCTGCAGGGGTTAGGTCTGGACCGCGTGGACCTCCATCTGTTTTTTGCTTGTCTGCCTCCTTATTAGCTTTAAAATTAATGTTTTTTATATTATATATGATTCTTTATGTCAACAATTCTTTAAATAGTTATATACCAATATTTACCAGTTTGAAGTATATTCTTGTACTTCACTTTAACCTGTTCCCATGTTCTCCTTGTGCTCACGTTTGATCTGGAATTATGACATATTAAATAATAATTAATCTGACACATAGGAAATGAAACGCTGCATTCACTAAGTACAATGTACACTACTTAGCGTTTAATTTTTTCGGCCACTTTTTGCCAGCCGTCTTTTCTGGTCTGGGCTGCTTTTGCAGTGTTACCGCTTGTGTATATTAAATCTGGAAATTCTTCGTGTCCTTCGAATAAAAGGTCTTGCGCCGCGTGTGTGAAAAAAAAATGCGCCCGTTCTTTCGTCATTTTGTTACAGCCTATCAAAGACTTGCTGATCATGTTTTCTAGACTCAATATATATGGGCTTTTCACTCAGCGCTGGCACGCGCATTCATCTCGTATGATTAGATCCAGCTACACTAATCTAATACACATCTGCGTTTGAAAAACCGACTTATCTGGATGAGTTTCACTGGCATTAACTCATTCAAGATGAGGCACCTGATCTCGGATGGTTTAAGCGACGTACGAAAAATACCCCCCTGGTCTCTTTTGTCATTTGCATGTTATTGCTAATTAGGGGAAATTAAAAAACAAGAAAACAGCTGTTTAAAAGTAAAATAAGCAATAAGTGAAGCAGAAAAGTTACTTGAATAATAAGGGCTTCTTATTAAGCAATTCGGTTGGAGCAAAAACCTGCAGCCACTGCAGCCCACCAGGACCATGATTGAGGACCCCAGGGGGGTATTTTTCGTACGTGGATTACTCGTTTAGCCGGATGTAATTGTTGACGATTTGGCCTGATCCTGGATCTGTTAGTTTTTCGAAACTCTTGCTGGAAGTGTTGTCATAGCAACACATCCTAATCCTCAAACCTGCTCGGAGCAGGTTTGTTCTATGTAAACAAGGATTAGCTCACACACGTAATCAGTGTCCGTGCATGGAATTCATTTAGTCATGACTTCGCCATTCATGAATGAGCGACCAATTGATATCAGTACACAAATTATAAGAAGAGAATTTCATATAGAGAGGGTTTTGCGCAATTGGCAAGATCCTTTATTGCTCCCGGAGGAAATTCTTTTCGAAAGATACCGCTTTAGCCGAGGGAGAATATTGTAACTCAAAAATTTATTAGGACCTTATATTCAAAGTCAAACTCGGCGAAGTCGGGCTCTCACAACCACACAGACAGTATGCATTGCTTTAAGGTTTTTTGCAAGTGGTACTTTTTTTATATACTGTAGGCGATGCGGAAAATCTAATTAAAAGTGCAGTTTGCCAGGCAATTTGTAAAGTCTGTTTGGCTCTGAAATATTTCCTTCGGGTTTTCATAGTGTTTCCTGGACACCTGTGTGTGCAGACAAAAGAGGCGTTTCATGCCATTGCAGGTACGTAATACACAGGCAAAGACACCCACAGTTCCATGAAGACTCTCACAATCAGCCTAACATTCTCATTACCCAGGGTTTCCAAATGTGATTGGGGCACATGGGACTGATCACAGTGAAGTTTGATCAAACATTATTTGGAAAATGTACCTCTCCTCCTGATGAATAATCAGACACAGTGTCTTCATCAAATATTTGACCTTTGTCAATATCTCGTTGGTCAGACACAGGTTCAAGGGATATGACATTCCCTGCAACTGATCCAACAAAAAAAGAGGGCTATATAGAACCTACCTATGGCACACATTGAGAACAAATATATGCAATGACCATCCTTTTACCTGAAATGAAGTGATCACTGCATCCTGCCACTGGTTCTGAGGAGGAGCTTCCCCCTGGAATGCCCTCAGAAACAGGGCAATGGGCATTTTGCTGGACAGCCAACTCTTCTGCAGGGGTTAGGTCTGGACCGTGTGGACCTCCACCTGTTTTTTTGCTTGTCTGCCTTCTTATTAGCTTTAAAATTAATGTTCTTTACATTATATATGATTCTTTATGTCAACAATTCTTTAAATAGTTATACAGTATACCAATATTTAACAGTTTGAAGTATATTCTTGTACTTCACTTTAACCTGTTCCTGTGTTTTCCTTGTGCTCACGTTTGATCTGCAATTATGACATATTAAATAATAATTAATCTGACACATAGGAAATGAAACACTGCATTCAGTAAGTACAATGCACACGCGTTTAATTTGTCGGCCACTTTTTGCCAGCCGTTTTTTCTGGTTTGTGCTGCTTTTGCAGTGTTACCCTTTGTGCATATTAAATCTTGAAATTCTTCATGTCCTTTGAATAAAACGTCCTGCTCCGCTTGTGTGAAAAAAAAATGCGCCTGTTCTTTTGTCATTTTGTTATAGCCTATCAAAGACTTGCTGATCATGTTTTCTAGACTCAATATATATGGGCTTTTCACTCAGCACGGGCACGTGCATTCATCTCCGATGATTAGATCCAGCTAGACTAATCTACAACACGGCTGCATTTGAAAAACCGACTTATCCCGGATGAGTTTCACTGGCATTAACTCATCCAAGATGAGGCATCTGATCTCGGATGATTTAAGCGACGTACAGAAAATATCGCCCTGATCTACATAGATCTTTGAGATATGGGATTAGAACATTAATAATCAGGGATAAAAACACAGACATGGGGAAAATTTGCTAACTTCAAATACACAATGACCAGTCTCAGGATTGATTCTTGGAGGTCTTACTCTTAATTCTTTTGTAAACATGGTCATTCTGTACTCAAGAAATACATGCATTCACAGTGTCAGGTATAAGGCCTTAACTTGAGACTGCCATTAAGCTTGGTCAGCCCAAGAAAAATAAAATATTGAGAAAAAAATAAAGACAAAAAATAGTTCTGGAGGATAATTTTCACTTAAGCAGATTAAAAATGAAACAAAATATATTAAGCCGCCTCCAAGCAAGGACTTAAAAATTAAAAGCATAAAGATGAGGATAAAATAGTGCCATAGGAAATGTATCATTTTATGTATACTTTTAAAAAAAAATGCAAATAGCAAGACCAAATCTAAATAAACTAAATGTTTGTGATGAAAAATACCTTTAAAGGACAAGACCGAATACTTCTGACTTGATATTTTCTTGACCTAATTTTAGAAACTTCTCAACAAATCACAACCATTTTAAGACCAAACTGAAATTACATCAGCAAATTCTTGCACAGTTTGCTTTAGTTCAGGTTTAGATAGTGAATTGAGCAACATAAGGACCTAACAGATTTCAGAATGGAACAGAGATTTTAAAAGTATTGTTTGGTTTCATTTAAATAGCATAAAGCAGTGAAGTGAAATTGGTACTGTAGGTACAAAGGTTGGAGTTTATCATAAAAGTATAGTTCAAAAAACAAATATAATAAATGACTGCAGCTACAGAAAAATGCAAAAATAGGAATGCAATAATACTATTTGCTTTATTCAAACACTGAACTAATAAAATGACTTCCCTACCTTATTATTCAAAATTATTACCAAATCAAGATTATTTGATCCTGCTTGACAACTAATAAACAAATAAACAAACACATGTGTAGTTCCCTCACCTTGGTTCCTAGCAATACCAGGATAGGGTTAGTCCTATCATTTTCTTTCAGACCTACCAAAAAGAGTCTTAAGTCTGGGTTATGCTCATAGCTCCTCCTACTTGCATGGAGGTTTCCCCAGGCTCCACCCCTTGATATACTGTTTGCTTAACTACTGATGCCAGATTGCAGTCATTGGATGCAGGGCACAGACACCTATCTGTGCAGGTTGCTCAATTGTGTTTTGAAACTTTATTTGATTTTTAATTTGACCAAGCTTTTTGGATCGCAGATTTTAATAAGTATTACCTGGCGATGGCTCTTGAGATGTGTCTGTTCAAGTTTGTGCCACCAAATTGGTTCACATAGCTTGCTGAACATAACAATGTTTTTATTTTTTTCTTTCCTCCTGCAGCAGGAGTATCGTGCTGAGACAGTGGCCACCTCTGAAAATGAGGTCAGGCTGTGCACATCTGATACCTTTAAACTGCAACTATTTTGTCAAAATTGATGTCTTGCCCTGAATGTAACTTGCAAGGCTGGAAAAGTTTAATTATCCTTCCCATAGCAGATATTCCTTTGAAACAGGTTTCATGAATATACCAGTGCACCTCAAGAAGTCAGCTATAGGGTAATAATACATATTGCTGGTCATTAACCATGCAATGCAATAAGCATATAATGTTTACTTGCAAAATACGTATGCAAAAAATAAGATGAATATTTCTGTCAAGTTAGAATTTCAAAAGAGATATTGATTTCAAAAGAGGCCCCTTGATTCTTAATGGCCAATACTGTGAGAGTATTTTGACAAAGATGTAATAGACTTTGCCAAATGGTGCTTTAAAAAGTTCCCTGTAATAAGTGTAAAAATACTAATGAGATGATTTTAAGAAATTAAAGACAAAGGTCCCACATATGGAAATAAATAACAAACTTGTAGAATGAGTCACATCCTACAAAAATTTATGGGTGAAGATTGATAACCAGTTACAATTCAATGAAAGCGCTTTGAATACAGCTAAAAACAATCCAGAAAAGGCTATTTTTCCTTTGTAAACTGAACTGCCACATTCACTGTATGATTAACTTGTCTGTTCTGCAAAGTGGTTTTCTTTTGGCTTAATTTACATCTTTGGCAGCATGCATGCCCAAGACAAAGTCAAACTCTGGTGCCTGATTAAAGCAGCAAGCAGGGTCATTGGGATGGAATACAAATTACAGCAACAGCTACTGTATATGAGGACCTGGTTCTTAAAAGGCTCCATCAAATCTTCAGCAATTCCTAATCACCCATTACAATATAAATTTAATAATAGCTCTATGACATCAGCAGTTAGGCCATTTAATGAGCACATGTAACCAGAATACATGTCCATCACTGACATGGCAGATTCATATAAGCCACTATATAGATAGGTGTAAAGTTTTTTTAGTTTATGTTTATATGTATTGCCATCGACAGACAAATAAAGTAGCCAAAAAAAGGTTTGGGGCAGCCACCCATATAATATTCCTGGCTGCAAATGGATAAATTAGTTCAAGTCCAACACAGAACTAATCTGCGATTGTCAAGATAGCGGTTTAAAAGGCAAGCAAAGGAAGTGACATCATCAGTGAGGCAGGAACCAGAAGTGGTGTCATCAATGACCCCAGTGTCATCAATGACCCCGTCATCAATGGGGCCGGAACTGACATCATCAGGGTCAGGCGGAATTTCCCGTAACTGGTCTGCAGAGAAGTGAATGTACTTTGCCATCCCCTGGTCTGGCATGGAATTACTCTCATTCAGGCCCTTTAGCTGCCTCCCATGTGCATGTGTGTGACAGTATCTATATATATAATTCACTAAGTCCATGGCAAGCAAGACGCACGCAAGACAGAGCCACGCCCGCCAACTCACAGAGCCCCGCCCACCAACAATTCACTAAGCAGCCAACCATGGCACGCAAGACAGAGACCATGGGATACGCACGACAGAGCCCCGCCCGCCAATTCTAACCCTCCTCCCGCGTCATGGGATACGCACGACAGAGCCCTGCCCACCAATTCTAACCCTCCTCCCAAGTCCACCCTCGCCTCTCGAGGCATGCACACTGCCTGCTCATGTGCCAGCACGCAACACCTCACCAAACACTGCCTCAGTCGCTTTCGTGTCTGCTACAGTCCACATGCACCTCTGAGCCATGTTGTTCTTTTCAGTTCCGGCTGCTTTTCTATATATAATCCACCAAGTCGTCCGGCCATGGGATACGCAAGACAAAGCCCCGCATGCTAAATCTAACCCTCCTCCCGCGTCATGGGATATGCACGACAGAGCCCCGCCAGCCAACTCTAACACTCCTCCCACATCCATTACCTTCACATTGTTTTCCTTTTATTTCTGATCCCGTTCAACAACTATATGGCGACATCGACTTCTCAACTGTGACTCCGGAACAACTCAGTGTGCGAGCTATATTAAGCGTCACCAATGAAGACTCGCTACACCTTAATGAACAAGTACTGAAACTTATCCCTACTGACGAAGTAACTTTCACCAGCGTTGACTCCATCGTCACAGATGAGCCTGCAGATCAAGTTTCATTCCCCAAAGAATTTCTTAACAGTCTTACTCCCACTGGCATGCCTACACATAAACTCAAAATTAAAATAGGTTCAGTTGTCATGCTTCTCAGAAACCTCATGCCAACAAGAAGTCTCTGTGATGGCACTAGACTGACTGTTACCAGCATTCACCGCAATGTACTGGAGTGTAAAACTATCGCAGCTCCTACCTCACAAACTGTCCTTATTCCCCAGATATCCCTGACCCCATCAGATTCAAATTTTCCTTTTACTTTTACACGCAGACAATTTCCTGTTAGATTGGCCCTTGTGATGACAATTAATAAGGCACAGGGACAAACTTTCAAAACAATATGCCTGTATCTGCCAAAAACATTTTTCAGTCATTGTATGTTGCTCTCTCCAGAGTTCCATCTTTTCATTCACTCACAGTCGTATCCTCAAACCCACCCCATTTGGACAACTGTGTCGTTCAGGAAGTGTTCACCCATCAATAAATAATTATGCGGTGTAAGCTATGCCGTGGGTTGGCTAGTGTATGTATATTTAATATCTGTTTGCATTTTGTTGTTTAGATATATGTGATTCCTTATACTGCATTTCTCCTTCTGGGCTTTTTATATTTAAAACCTAGGTCTATGCATCTTTATTGTTGATGCACAAACATAGAGGATTTCCCTATATAGGATATAAAAGTTAAAGTTGAGGTTTGTCTGCACTATCAACGTTAACTTTACCTTTAAAAGTTAAAGTTTATAGTCAGAAAAACCTGTGACTTGTTTGTAAAATTATTAAAAATGGAAAACATTTACCTGTCTGTTTGTTATCACAAGAATGATAGGATTGTGTGAATAAAATGAAAACATCACTGGGTAGGAGCTTAATGCCTTTATTTAGGAGACTAAACTCACTCCTTGGACCATACCCCAGAGGGCAACACCTTGTTGTCATAAAGTTGACAATATTGAAAAGAGTAGATTAGTAGGAACTCATCAGTTTCTCAGTCCTTCACACAATCTCTCCAAATCTCTATAGTCTACCAACAGCACATCTAACATTTCAAAGTTTCAAAATAAATCTGAAAGCAAAATAAACCATGGATGAGTCCGCCACACCTGGAAGTGCTGGGGGGAAGATGACAAGGGACACCCGGAGTGCTTCCAGATGCGCAGCCGGTACTTCCGCCACACTGGGGAGTGCCGGTTTAAGATTATTGGGAGGCACCTGGAGCACATCCGGGTGATTAGAAAAGGGGCCACCACCCTCCATTCTGTGGCTTGAGTCGGGAGTGGAGAAGGACGGAGCTTGGGAGGAGGAGAAAGGAGGCGGCCTGAAGAGAGGAAGAGGCATTGTGAGGCCTGAACTTTGGGAGAGTTTTGGGGTTGTGTGTTAACTTTATTGTTGTAGATATGAATAAACTTGTGTGTTGGGTATTGAACCATCGCTGTCCGCCTGTCTGTGTCCGAGCCAGCCTCCACAATGGCATCCCAGATGGGATTCTCCTGATACAAAGTGGGGACCCGTCAATAAAAATAATTTTGTGGACGGCCCGGTGCAGCAGGTGAGCCCACACAGGTGCCATGGGAGCGGCACGCACTCAACCCCACAAGACAGACTCGCCCCACGGACCGCCACCAGTCCGCAGAAGGGCCATTTCCCCCTGGTGCGGGAAGACAACAGGTGTTGCAGGAGTGCAGTGGGCTCCTATGAGCGCGCCGTTGCTGGAGGCGCACGGGACGGCATTGCGTCTAGCGAGGCCATGCCGAGGATGTATTCTTGGACAGACGGGACCCGGGAGGTAAGTTCCCTGCTCACCGGCAAGCCGGCCCTTGATTGCCTGGTGTGTTTTGTGCGTTGCAGGCAGGGACTACCTGGATCCGCGTCGGTGGCAGATGCATGCCGGTCTGCGGGGCTTCGTCAGCGCGGTGGCAGCAGGAGGAGCTGCGGAGAAGGAGCCACTGCACCTCGAGAGACCACGGCAGCTGTGAGGCTACCCGGAGGCACATCACCACACCAGCAGGAGGGGAGACAAGATGGCCACAGACCGGAAGTCACTCCCCGAGACAGGCAAGGGATTGGACAGTGTGTCTTGCATGCCTGCCAATGAGTGGATGGAGGCGGGCCTGGGAAGGACCCGATTGGGCCGAAGGAGAGGCCCCACAGGAAGCAGCCAGCATGAGAGACTGATCGACAGGTAAGTCCACCGTCGGCTGACTTTCTGTGCTTGCTGGCGGCTCTGCTGGAGGAGTGCCTTCAGACCGCAGAGTCACTTTCACAGGTGATACGTGCCCTCTGTTAGGAATTGAAGAAGCTGGAGAGGAAGGCAGTCACATCCGTGAAGTTGCTGTGTGAGTGGACGGAACGACATAATGCTGGATCCTTTGGCCGGAGTGGTACTGTGGGGCAGGTGAGTAGAATCGGCTCTGTACAGAATAAGGGAGACCCCACCGAAAAGACCCGTGATGTAAATGATCGGAATCGAGTAGGGTGGGCTCCGACAGCGGACGCGATAGTGAGAGCCGAGCGTGCAGTGAGGGAGGATAGAGCGAGAGGGCAGGCAGGACGCCGGCTGGTGAGTGCCGCAGGTCCTAGCACCCTACGCCTGAGCCAGCGATGGTCTCACGTCCCTCCACAGGGACACAGACGGGACAGGGTCTATACCTTTCCCATATGGAGACCCAAACCATCACAGCATCCCAGAGAAAGAGGAGGAATCGAAGGAAGAGAGCCGGTTGCTCCGATAAGGGGCGGACGTGAGGCTGGGAGCTCACGTCCAGAGAAGGGCTGCCCTCTGCAGAGGCAGAGGGAAACCCCACAGTCGGCTGTGGTGACGGGGGCGTGTGCAGTCCCATCCGATGTCCCAACACGGGGGGCACAGAGGTCTCGGAAGTGGGGCCGAAGTGGCAAACACCGGGGTGCCGGTCAGAGGGGGGAGCATTGCCCGTATTCAAGGCAGGGAAACACCGAGTGGCGGCATCAGGGCAACGTCTCCACCCCTTGTTCTGTTTTGTGTTTTGCAGGACTGGGCCCTGGAGTGGAGCGTGTCGGCTTCCCACCGTTGGAGACCTGCCCTCACGGGATGGGCCACTGGTCCCTAGGCATTTCAGCTTGCGGTGGGGCACTGTCGCAAGTGCCTGGGGGTGGCACCCAGCCGGGATGCCCAGAAGGACTGGAGGAGGGATTACGCCTCCTCCAGACCATGAGGGGGCGACCGCCCTGGTGGCTTTGGGGACTATGGATACTGAGCTTGAAAGCTCAACCCTATAGGGGCCCGTGGTCACAGCCAGGGGGCACCCCAATGCCTGGAGAGCCCTGGTCCTCAGCACTTCCGCCACACCTGGAAGTGCTGGGGGGAAGACGAGCAGGGATAGCCGGAGTGCTTCCAGGTGCGCAGCCGGTACTTCCGCCACACTGGGGAGTGCCGTTGAAAGATTATCGGGAGGCACCTGGAGCACATCCGGGTGATTATAAAAGGGGCCGCCTCCCTCCGTTCAGTGGCTTGAGTCAGGAGTGGAGAAGAACGGAGCTTGGGAGGAGAGGAAAGAAGGTGGCCTGAAGAGAGGAAGAGGCATTGTGAGGCCTGAACTTTGGGGGAGTTTTGGTGTTTTGTGTTCACTTTATTGTTGTAGATATGAATAAATGTGTTTTGGGTGTTGAACCATCGCTGTCCGCCTGTCTGTGTCCGGGCCAGCCTCCACACAATGTAATTTCATGATGAAATGTATTAATGTGTTGGTATGACTATGTTTTAGTTTTGTTAGGTTAATTTTATTAAGATAAGTTAAATTATCCCTACTCTTAGTAAGTACCCATGTATAGGATGATAATATTAGCATTTTGTTTAAAGGTTTTGAAAAATTTGTGTTCCAAGGTTATTTCTAGATTTACTTTGACAGAGATGTTTCTGTATTGAAATTGTTTATGGATTTATAGATGTGTTGAAGGAAAGTCAAGGAAAGGAAAAACATAGGGGGCTGGCACAATTTGGGAATTGATAGTAATACAGAAATAAAGAAAACCTACTGAGTTCCATTGAATTGTGCATCTGTGTTTCTGATCACCAACTCACAAATCCAATACTTACACATTATTTAAGTTAAATTATTTTTTATTTTATTATTTAAGTAAATTAACTCACCTAACATTCCTACTGTACAGTTTCTATGCATTGAACGTAGAAGCAGTATGCAACTGCCAAACACTTTTTACAGGCATTGAAGAAATGTGGCCTGAGAGTACCCATAATGTCTTCATTTGTAGGCCAATATGGTGGTGTGTTAGAAGGCAAAAAATGGTGAGTTTTCTGGTGGATAGCAGTTGTTTGGTAGTGAGTATCACCTTTCCATGTGCCTGTTGACATCTGTAACTAAGTTAGATATTGTACTTTCATCAGTTTCAAAATGACCATTACTAGGGTCTAGCTTTTGTTGGCACCTTGGCACAAACAGAAGCATCAGCTTGACTTGGATCTATGTTCTCTTGTGCTTTGCCACATGCAAGAAGTGGGTGATTTAGTTTCAGTACAGCTCCACTTGTAGCAAAAATATTCCATTAAATTTATATATCCTTTCAATTTATAAAAGAAACCAAACTCATGAAGAGCTTAAATTAAAAATAAAAAAAGTCCTGAAAAATACAATATATTGGATCTGTCCGTCTAAGTAACAGAAATTACCAGTAAATTGTGATGAATAATAATGTAATCAGAATTATATGGATCTGGAGATTATTGTATGAATAAAATCTTAAACTACTTGTTTACATAACTATAAAGTGTTTAAGAGCTCTGCTTTAGTCGCTGACTCTGTGTGGAAATATTTGAAGTAAATCTTTGTAAGTCACAATCATCGTGGGCTGTGCTTTTAAAAGAGTTGTAAGCATTTTCCCTAATGGTTTTATTTGTCTTGGTGGCATTAAGTTTCCACATACAAATTGAGCTGTCAACAATTTATTTTTGTGGGGCTGACTAATTCAAGTGGCTCACTGTAGCATAACATAACAACATTTTCAAACCTGTATAATCAGTGAAAACAAAACAAGGACTGTAGATGTAGTTTATATACATACTTTACACTGGGATATACTTTCAATGTCATATCCATTACTGTTCATGTGTTAATATTGTAGCAGTTGGGGAGACCTTCAAAATTCAAACCTTACAAATCCTTTGCTTCACGTAACTGCTTACTAAAGCAGGGATCCTATAGCACTGGAAGGTAATTCACTACTCTATTTTAGGAACAGGGTTCAGCCTTAAGCTTGTTACATTTGTCTTGGGTGATTTTAAATTCCTGTATACTATTATAACTGCTGCTCTAACTTTTCTTTCTTTGTATGTTTTGTTTTATTTAGCTATGTCAAAAGTACTAGACAAAAAAGCAACATGGGAACCTACATCTGTTGTCACACCTCCAGACAAATCTATCCAGATTTGTCCCAGCCCTTACAATTCTGCAATAAATTTATAACTGAACTAGATGGATTATTTAATCTGATGTAATGTATTTTCTGTGAGTTTTTTTATTTTTCTCTTAGTGATGCACATTTATTTTCCATTAATACTGCCTAGTAATGACAACCATTTTGAAAAAAACAATTGAAATTACAGAGCTCTACAGCTAAATATTATCAAAATATGGGATTTTTTTTGGCTTCTTTTATGAAAATGTCTTATAAATATTAATCAGAAGACAAGCAACTATCTATTTCAGTTAATGTTTTCTTTTTAACATATGTCAATATTCTTTTTCTTCTTCTTCCTCTTCATCTTTTCCCACTTCACTGTGGGGTCGATGTGCTTTATCAACCTTCTCCAAACACCTTGTTCTTGCACCTCCTTGCCAGTCAAGCCCTTTTATTTCTAATCTTCTTTCACTTTAGCCATCCACCTCCACTTTGGCCTCCCATTTTCTCTTCCCCTGTTCCTTCATCCCCATCACTCTTTTGTCCACATAGTCATTGCCTGTTCTCATCACATGTCCATATCACTTCAACCTGCTTTCCTGTACTTCCTTAGATATCCCACTTGTGTCATACCTTTGATTGACTCATGTCTTATTTTGCCCTTTTTTGTAACTCCACACATCCACTTCAACATTATCATTTCTGCCACATCTAACTTCTTTTCCTGCGCTCCCTTTACTGCCCATGTCTCAATGGTATACATTATTGCTGGTCTTGCCACTGTCTTAAAATTCCATACTTTTAACCTTGATCTTAATTCTTTGATCATGTAGTACCCCTGATGCCTTCTCCTAATTGTATCATCCACACTCAACCCTATGGATTATCTCTGCACCTGGTTTTCCATCTCAGGCTACCTCTGATCCTAGATATTTACATTTATCTACTCTTTTCAATAGATCTTACTACAGACTAACATCTGAATCCTTAAATATTATATCATTATATATAAACCAGTAATGGCGCACTGCACAATACCGTGCAGTGAATAAACTTGACTTGCGCATACTCCGTTGACCGTTGACCTTCTTTGACCATATATGTGTACTAAATTTCAGGTCAGTAGATAAAATGGTTTGGGAGCTGCAGGTGACTGTAACAATAAACTGGATGCTGCCGCGAGTTAATTCTACAATAAAATTAAATAAAAATAAAAAGAGTAATAATTCCAAAACTCTTTGCTTTTAATATAAAGCTGTAGTGCAGAGTTTCAACGTAGTATATGTGTACCAAAGTTAAGGCTACAGGTTATTTGATTTTTGACCTTGACCTTCCTGGGTTGACCTTTGACCTTTGAGGTCAATCAACACCTCATAAACAGATAGTAGACCTCACATGGTATATATGTGTACCAAATTTCAGGTCAATAGGTCAAACAGTTTGCGAGCTACAGGTGATTTAAAATCCTGGACAGATAAACGGACAGCCATGGTAGTGTATTATATAAGAAGATACGATTCATTACAAATAATTCTTTACATAATTCACTTATAATACCTCTGTGGCTACAAGTAAGGTTTTTACTAGTGTTAAGAGAAGTTGTATCCAATTAACAAGAAAAGCAATTTATAAAAAACAAACAAAAAAAAAACAATGGGAGTCTTGCCTCAATAACATGAGAAGGGACAAATGAACCATTAATACATGTTTCAAGCAATATGAAGGATAATGTGGGGGAATAAGGTTTGTGCTGCACAGAGTCTTGAAAATGATTTTCTCTCATTATATAACAGCTCTATAACAGGAGCCTGCTGGTTGAAAAGAATGCCATAATGCTCTATTCAGTTGGGATAATTATCTTAAAAACAGGCCAATTTTCAAGAATCCAATGTGAAAATATCTTATAAAAATGACAGAAAATCTTTCAGGCAATGACATGGTATTTAGTTGCTGGATAACTTTTAGCTTCAGGGTTTGCTCTTTCTGAGAAGCCAAGATTCAGACATTCTCTTATTAGTGATCTCTGTTCCCTAGTAAAATCCCCTGGGTCTCAAAGCTTGGTCTCCACATATCCGTCTGTGACAGAAATTCACTGCTGATTCTAAAGTGAAGCAGCACTTTCTCAACTGCAATTTAGTCATGGTCTATTTCAGTTTATTGTTTAATAATTATTTTCACAAGTCCAATGGTCTAAATTGGAATCCTACTGTGTTATTTAGCTACTTGCATCGCCTCGGGATAATTAGGACTCCACCAAATTGACTATAAATTGGTCTCTAAGGAATCTTAAGGGGGCACAAGCTAAAGAAACAAATAAAACATAGAAGTCTTGCTTCATAAGCCTGGTGCTGGTGCTATACCCTGTAGCTTACTGAAAAAGGAGGAGCAGTAGAATGCTATTAGGATTTGTGATCGTGACACATTCTCATATACTGGTGATGGGATTTTATTACTGTCACTAATATGTGGGAGACATGCAACTAAAAATCTCTTTGTAGTTTGTACATATGGCAATAAAGTTGTACATGAAGTTAATTCTTTTTCAGAATCTTATTTTTCTACCTTTTTTGGGCAGTGCTTTTTAATTTATTTTTATTACTGTGCATTTACTTGACACTTTTATCCATGCCATGATTAGATTAAATTATTTATTTATAAAAGCACATTTAAAATAACAGGTTGTGCCAAAGTGCTGTACAAAGAAGCATTAAAATAAACACAATGCAGACAATCATGTAGAAGCAAATTAATAAAACAACCAATTATAACATCCACCACAACCCCATTATACACAATGAAAGACAGAAGAAAACAAGTAGGTCTTAAGCCGACTTTCAAAAACCTTGATAGATGTTGAAGACCTCATGTGAAAAGGCAAGTCATTCCAAAGCTTAGGAGCATTAACTGAGAAAGCTCTGTCTCCCCTAAACCTCAGCCGAGATGTTGGGACTACGAGGAGTAGTTGTCCAGATGTCCAATAAAATAATCTAAAATAATTTAATGCCATATACATATAAATGTTTTAAAACCAGATGACAGGTAGGATAATTGGCTTGCTCAGGGTCACAATGTGAGTGGATTAAAATCCACTGCACCTCAATGACATGCAATAATGACACGTTTCATTATTATTTTTATTGCATGCTGAATAATGGACCTGTTCAAGTTAAAGGATTTTGATCATAGAGTTACAAAGCCCATTTTTTTAAACCATACTCAGTTGTGGCCATGATGAATAATATAACATAGTTTCCTTTTGTCATTGAAGCTTAGTCTTGGAAAATGTAACAATCCATTGCAAATTGTCAGAGGGTTTTAACTGCATTCCATATGTATCTCATCACTTTTGTTTTATCAAAAATAAATTATTAGTGCAACAAAATTTGTCTGTATGACGCTGAAGTCTATACATTTAAGGCATATTTAAACCTTGCGCTGATTGCTTTCTGGTGAAGACAGACTCAAGGCATTTCTCAAATACTAAACTGGGGCAAAAACAGTTAATAAAGAAACAGCTGAATCAGAACAGAGAGATCCACACAGCACACAGACTTGGGCATTTGTGGCAGATTAAATGTAAGTAAATGTAAAACACATAAAGTGTAAAACTAAAATTGTTATTAAAGTAAAATGTTGGGTACAAATACACAATGGGAGGTTTGAAATTTGAAAGCACTCTTTATGAGGACCTAGAGGTTATACTGAATTCTTCACTTTATACATCCAGACAGAAGCGTCTGATGACGTCTAATAAGATGTTAGGAAACTTCAGCACAATTTATAGAGTGCACATCAAGATAGGTTATGCTTAAACTATGTAACACACTAGTGAGGCGTCATTGGAGTAATGTGTTCAGTTTTGGTCTCAATATTACAAAAAAAAAAAACATTGCCTAGCGTCCTAAAGTCCCAGAATCCAGAGAACAGTGATTAGGCTGATTCTTGGACTAACATTTATGAGCTATGAGAAGAGACTGCAGAAGTTAAGTCCCTTTTCAGTTTATGCAATTGGAGAGTAAGAGGTCACAAGACTATAGTGATAGGAAATAGTCCAGTGAATCACAACCATTACTTTAGATGGAATTTATCAATAAGAGTCTTCTTCTTCTTTCGGCTGCTCCCGTTAGGGGTTGTCACAGTGGATTATCTTCTTCCATATATTTCTGTCCTCTGCATCTTGTTCTATTATACCCATCACCTGCATGTCCTCTCTCACCACATCCATAAACCTTCGCTTAGGCCTTCCTCTTTTCCTCTTCCCTGGCAGCTCTATTCTTAGCATCCTTCTCCTAATATACCCAGCATCTCTCCTCTGCACATGTCCAAACCAACGCAATCTCACCTCTCTGACCTTGTCTCCCAACTGTCCAACTTGAGCAGACCCTCTAATATACTTACTTCTAATCCTATCCATCCTCGTCACACCCAGTGCAAATCTTAGCATCTTTAACTCTGCTACCTCCAACTCTGTCTCCTGCTTTCTGGTCAGAAAGACTGTCTCTAACCCATATAATATAGCTGGTCTCACTAGTGTGCTGTAGACCTTCCCTTTCACTTTTGCTGATATCCGTCTTTCACAAATTACTCCTGACACTCTTCTCCACCCATTCCACCCTGCCTGCACTCTCTTTTTCACCTCTCTTCCACAATCCCCATTACTCTATACTGTTGATCCCAAGTATTTAAACTCATCCACCTTCGCCAACTCTACTTCCTACATCCTCACCATTCCACTGACCTCCCTCTCATTTACACACATGTATTCTGTCTTGTTCCTACTGACCTTCATTCCTCTCCTCTCTAGAGCATATCTCCACCTCTCCAGGGTCTCCTCAACCTGCTCCCTACTATCGCTACAGATCACAATGTCATCAGCAAACATCATAGTCCACGGGGACTCCTGTCTAATCTCGTCTGTCAACGTGTCCATCACCATTGCAAATAATAAAGGGCTCAGAGCTGATCCCTGACATAATCCCACCTCCAACTTGAATGCATCCATCACTCCTACCGCAGACCTCACCACTGCCACACTTCCCTCATACATATTCTGTATAACTCTTACCTACTTCTCTGCCACTCCCGACTTCCTCATACAATACCACAGCTTCTCTCGAGTCACCCTGTCATATGCTTTCTCCAGGTCCACAAAGACGCAATGCAACTCCTTCTGGCCTTCTCTAAACTTCTCCATCAACATCTTCAGAGCAAACATTGCATCTGTGGTGCTCTTTCTTGGCATGAAACCGTACTGCTCCTCACTAATGATCACCTCACTTCTTAACCTAGCTTCCACTACTCTTTCCCATAACTTCATGCTGTGGCTCATCAATTTTATTCCCCTGTCGTTAGAGCAGTCCTGCACATCCCCCTTATTCTTAAATATCGGCACCAGTACACTTCTTCTCCACTCCTCAGACATCCTCTCACTTTCCAAGATTCCATTAAACAATCTGGTTAAAAACTTCACTGCCATCTCTCCTAAACACCTCCATGCTTCCATAGGTATGTCATCTGGACCAACGGCCTTTCCATTCTTCATCCTCTTCATAGCTGTCCTTACTTCCTCCTTGCTAATCCATTGCACTTCCTGATTCACTATCTCTACATCACCCAACCTCTTCTCTCTCTTGTTCTCTTCATTCATCTGCTTCTCAAAGTACTCTTTCCATATGCTCAACACACTCTCCTTTCTTGTGAGTACGTTTCCATCTTTATCATTTATCACCCTAACCAGCTGCACATCTTTCCGCAGCTCACTCCCTCTGTCTAGCCAATTGGTACAGGTCCTTTTCTACAGGGAGATATTTGGAGACTTGTTAAGTGAAATTTTTGAAAAGATCAGAAAGTTTTCATCACAGAAAGAAGCATAGACACCAGGAAGAAATTATCCACCGATGTGGTAAAGAGTGGGACTTTATTGACTAAATATCATTTTGGATAAATTAGGGGAATGGTTTATGAATGCATGTTTAGCCTTTTCTCATCAAAAGTTTAAAAAGGTTTTCCTATATCCATCATAGCATTGTGACCTTGGTGTAATGATGGGGCTCATGGGCCTCAATCATCCTGCTCCTAATACAGTAACCCATGGTAAACTGGAGAAAGGAAACTGTACAAACAAACAGCAATCTATTTAAAACCCTCTTGATAGTCTCAAGTAAATCTCGCTCAGGACAGGGACACCAGGACACACTCTTGAAGCCGGGTTAGGGAGTGGAGTTTGTTTATGAAAACTTGGTGAGTGAATCACCTCCATAGCCTGATTTCTGTCATGTGAGTTCGCTGCCAACAAAGTGAATAATGAAGGCTGGGTACAATGCCAATCAGGCTAGAAGAAATAATAAAACAGGTCCAAGCAACCTTGGCAAATGGAAGGAGTAGGAAATAGGCAAATGAAAGGTTCTTTTGCCATGCAACATAACTTCTGTATTAGGAAAATAGCTAGCTGTTGTGAAATTAAAAGCAAGTAATTAGTTCCTGGATGGCCACCATTTTTGTTACAGCCACTTTCTTAATCAGAAGCTGTTTTGTTGTGGAGTAAATGTTTCAGATCATAATTCATTTTAGTTTAGATATTTGCACTATGGTAGCTGGGTGTCTGGGTTACAAAAGTATTCAGAAGCAGCACCTTACCTCTTTGAACAAGAAAGTATTTCCCATGGTGTAGAGGTAAAGCAGGCTATAATGTAAATCAAAGGTTACTGTTTTGCATCTCCTACTAACAACAACACACATGTGGAGTGAACTGTCGACTAAGACAATGAGAGATTCTCAGGTTCTCATCTGTTGGCTTCCTTTGCATCTCATTAATATTTGGCTATGGATGTTGGGGAAAAAAGATAAAAAATTAAGAGTTTTGAATCTTTAAAAGCAAGCTAACATTAAGGCAAAAGATGACTGTGCCTTTAGCTTATGTAATTAGTTATGAATTAAGCTAGGGACAGGAATGAAAACCTGAGGTTATTGCTGCTCCCCACAATGTCAGTTTGACACCCCTGCTCTAGTACTTTACAACTGCTTGGCTCTGGCATCATGTGTGCTTAAAATATCATAACTATAAAGATGGCACACGGCCGTGTCCATCTATAGTAACTATTGACAGCATTAGATGACCTGCAGTTAAGTGTTTTCTAGGAGAACGGATAAGCAGTAATTCCCTTAAATTAAACAAGGAAAAAACTGAAATGTTACTTATTGGCTGCATTACAAAATAAATTCTTAAGAGAAAAACAAATCATGCCAGAAGTAAAAAATTCAAGGGTAATTATGGATTCAGAGCTAAATTTTAAATCATATATTATCCAAATTACTAAAACAGTAATATTTTCATTTAAGAAACATTGCACAAGCTGTTTCAAGATGCAGATAAATTGCCACATATTTTGCTTTTCAATGACTAGATTATTGTAATGTAAACCTATCAGGACTACTAACAAAACAAGGTAAAGAGGCTGCAGCTTTGTTCAAAATGCCACAGCAAAAACCTTAACCACAATTTTAAAAGTATTAGCACTGTTACATTTCCTGCTTCTGTCTTTTAAAATACTTTTAATAGTGTGTAGTGCTCTAAACAATCATGCACCTTTCTATATTTTGGAATGTCTTTCCACCATATATTTTTAATATTAATGCTAAACGCACACTTTAATTTGTCCTTTAAATCTATTTGTACTATATTAAAAAAATACTGCATAAATATTTTAAACTTTACACCTCCTCACAGCTGCAGGTATGGCTGTTTTCATACAGTGCACATATTAGAAGGCTATTAGACAAATGAAGGGTTAGGGTTAAATTCTGTTTTGTTAGGTTTTGTCTTTTTTTTTGTCCCTGTTTTCTTTTTTAACTTTCTGATTTGTTTTCCTAGTTTGACTATGAAGTCATTTTGTTGTACATGTTTGAGTTGATTGTATGCAATGTTATTTTTTTGAAGTATAATTAATAAATAAAAATTAAAAAAGAAGATTATTATGCAATAATGAGTGACTTCACCCTCTGCACTCATGTACAGTGTATGCTCCCAACCTTCTCCTCCTCCTCCTCTTCCTCACTGGGAGGTATTTTAGTTTTGGAACACTTAGAGGCTTATTTCTCCAGCATCCTTACCAGCTGTAGGTGTTGTGTTTGCTTCCTCTCTTATTGCTCATCTGACCATATCATATGTTACCAACTGGATAATAACATTTGCCATTATAACTGTCTGAGTCTTGCAAGCTGCCTGAAATCAATTGTAAATTAATTTGCTGTCACTTCCATTAGAGATTCTTCCATTTCCACCTTTTACTTGTTTTTGTAATTGTTATTTTTCTTTTACTAAATGTAAAGAACTTTGAGCTACACTTCCATATAAAAATTGTATTGTTGTTACTAACATACCCAATTATTTTATATTGTGGGATGGCCTTTGAAGGTGCTGTGTAGAAATTTAGCAATTTTCTTAATTGCATCTATTTCTGGACAATTTGACTGGTCTAGTATAAAATAAATAAAAAACTGGTCTTAAAAATTGTAGATTCCTGTTACCAACAGAAATAAAAAAAATATGCCTCCTGGATATACTTTTCCATTCAGACTGTTGCCCTGTCCAAAGTTTTTTCTGATCTGTGTGTTCCTGCTGCTGGGATAGCTTCCAAGGATCAGGTAAGATGCAAAATGGATGGAAGCATATTAATATTTCAAAAGGCAGATATTAATAGAATATAATCCAAAGGTAAATAATAAGTGTTTTTAAATGCAAATGAAAAAATATGAGTGGGATTTGAAATTAGCCTCCTGGGAATTGTTTGGAACAAATATCTCTTCTTGATTCTGTGTTCTTCTTCTGTGGTCCTTACTGTAAAATGGAGCTTGTTTGCTAACTTTATTTTCTGTTAAGCTAACAAAGGAATTTTATGATAGTTACAGTTTTCATGTTTTGTAAGATATCTTCTGGATCCTCACAGCTACGCAGTCCTAAGTACATATGCCATCTAGATTACTGTCTTTGTGGAGCTTGCCCTTTCACCTGCCCACGTGGATGTTCTCTTGTTTCTTAAATTACCCCAAAGCCATATGTGTTAGATTAACTGGGAACTCTAAATTGGACTTAGTCAGTGTGTCCAGCATTAATGGTTAACTTGAGTCAAATTAGCTCAGGCTCCATGTAATGCTGTAATGCAATTAGCTGTTTCAGAAAAACATTGAATGAAGCTCACATGAGTTCACATAAATTACCTGTCCTTCCTAAGATTATCAAAACATTTTGTGCCTTAATGATCTTTCTGTGACAGAAAGTTGAAATGATCTGAGTTGACCAAAGGATCACAGTGTCCCACTTACCTTTACCTACTCCTTTTAAACTAAATATGTACTACATCATTGTATGCTTCCTTTAAATATAAACAGAAGATTGGTCATCAATTGCATTTTCCCATGATCCGGGCTCCTCATGAAACCATTCCCTGGACCTCTTTGCTATTCCATAATATCAATTTAAAATTACAAGAAAAGAAAAACAATTAAGAACAGGCAATAATATTAAAGAATAAATAACAACAAAAATAGGTAAGGTCGGATGGCTGGGTGGACAGAAAAAACAAAAAGAACTCCTGTTAGGCTGGAGAAAAAAAATAAATCTGCAGGGATTCCAAAGCCAAAACACCACCTAGCCCCCAATGGGCATTCTACCTAATGCAAATGTTCCTAAATCAAATCTCTTAGTTGTCATGCTTCGCATGAGAGGAATTTGATGAAGTCGGTATTGTGGACAGCTGGGACACCTGCCTTCATTCCATCGTCTCAGGGAGCTACATAAAGTGTTGATCAGGTGGTGGTGGCACAGATCACCACCATAGAAGAAACGGAAAAAACAGCAGAGAAGAGTGTGGATTAGCACAGATTGCAGATCCCTGAAGAATATGATAATTCTGTACCCATATAATCTATTAGGAATGGAACTAAAATGTAGCTATGAAAAAGCCATATTAAAATAAAGAGGTTTTAGCAGCATGTTTTTATTTTGTTCCACAGTATTAGCCTGGCAAATTTCTATAGTGAAGGATATTGGAGGCTTCTTTAATAAAGCCTGTTGGTACTGGGTCAAGGACGCAGCTGGAGGGTTTCAATTGAGAAATTATTTTACATAGTTCAGGTCACCTTATTCCAATGAAAGAATTATACTTGTTTAAAAGAGCATTGGCGGATTCAGTTGGAATAACTTTGGGAGGTGGTGTACTGTTTTATATCTAATATCATTTATTTTGTGTTTAAAAGTATAGCAAAAGCCTCACAAGTTTCACTAGTACTTTTTAGGAGGCATTATATTGAGTGAGCTGGGTTAAAAATGTGATCAATAGTTGAAAATAAAACTCTTGGATTACTAGCATTGTCATTTATAATTTTATATAATAGGACTGCTTTGTTATATTTGATTATTTTTGCCTTCAGTAGTTCATAGTGGACTATTACTTTAGTTTTTCCCCCTTTATGCTCGGCTGTCTGGTATGTTCTCTTTAAGCCAGACACTCTTTGGGTCTTTCAAGGTATAAGAGTGCTGGAAGATTTCTAAACTGTCTTTTCAGGGGCCACTATGTCAGTTGCAGTGCTCACCGTAGCATAACAATTTTCTAACTTATGATTTACACTATTAGCACTACTGAGGTAAGCACTACAATCTGACAGATTGTTTAGAATATTGACAAACATTGAAGCTGCAGATGTATCAAAATAATGTTTTTTAACAATAAGCTTCTCATTAATTGTAGCTGTCAGTATTTCTAAATTAAATAATATGCAAAAATGGTCCAATATACTGACATTCATGAGTTGCCTCATGTCAACATTTAATCCTTTTATGTCTTCCCCTATGTGTGGTCTGGCTGACATGCTGACTCAAATGAAAAGATAGTAGTAAGTTCTGGAACTATCTTTTTTTTATCAGCTTTTGTGTGACACTGGTTGTCCACATTAAAATTGCATAAAATTAGGAACCTGTCATAGTTAGTTATTATTATATATACTAAGTCTGAGAATTTCTCAATAAAAGATACATATTTGATAGGACTATAAAGGGTCAGAATGAGAGACTGGGAGACTCCTTGAGTAACAACAGCAATTTACTCAAAAGATATAAAAGTACCATTTTTAACATTTAATTAGATCGAGTAAACACTCGCTGAACCTCCGCCTTTTTTGCCTTGGCGAACTGAATGAGCAAAGCTGCTGCAGCAGTATTAATCTGGGCTGAGCTACATTTCATTTAGTGAGAAAAAGTCGATTTTCCTATCACTGATAAGATTGTTAATGGTAAAGGTCTTGCTGGTTGATACTTTAATATTTAGCAGTGCCATATTCAAGATCTCAGAAGATAAGAGCTAAATAGGAGTGTTACAACTGCTTGAAAAGGTAATTAAGTGCAGTTGCGCAGATTTTTTCTTTAATCTATGATTTGTTATAGTTCTAATATAATGCACATCTATAAGTGAAATGGAAATTATTCACATTTTAAGCTTCATTCGACCTTCTAGCCAATGGCAAAGGACCTGAAATGATGATTCTCTTTAATGGCCTGAATAAGTGCTGCAAATTCTGTCTTTTGAACCTCTGGCTGCTAATATCTAATGTTGTTAACTTTCGCTTGGATTCCAGTGGTCTCAACAGCCCTGTCCTTGTGCTTCTTGAGGACTGTTTGCACTCTTCTTGTAATGTCTCGTACTCGTGCACTGGAAAAACAAAAAACAAAAAATTTCTGTTTAGGGCATGAAATATTGAGGTTGCGTACAACTGAATCTCCGATAACAAATAGTGGGAGGTTGAAAGCAGTTCTGGAATAAGACGCTTGCCTGAGCCAATGGTGGTGATTAGGCCTTGAGCCCCTGCCTGCAACACTGGAACAGCCACATTCCATCATCGTCATCAACTTGTTGAGTAGGAACAGTGGTAAAACTCACTTGGCCTAGTGAGAATGTTGCTTGGCGCAGGAATGGATAATAATTGTATCAAGACAAGTCATGTCGACCTCAACTGCTGAGGAGGTCTCTTTTCAGAGGCAACCTTTCAGATTCCTGAGTTATGCTTGTCTGGCCCAGAGTTCTTTGTCAACACAATTGGCTATATTTCACTTCTGCTTCATGTTCTAGGAGAGAGAGAAATGTTAAAAAGAGCTTAACAGTCAAAACATTATGTCACCGTCATTTGAAAACTACTTAATTTCAACCTTTTATTCCAGATACAAACTGATTATTGCTCTATTCTATAGTATAAAAATAAACACATTCTTATGTATTGGTGCCTATCTCTGAAGCACTGGGTACAATTGGGAAGCAAATTCATCACAGACAGCCTCATATAATATTTGATACTGTCATAGGTGGTGACAAATCAGTGTCCTTGTCTTTTTTCCTTCAGATTGTTCATCTTAGATGAGATGTCTGTTCTTGTATTTGTTTTTCTATTGCATTAGGGCTATTTCCTGTAGAATGTGGCTTCACTTTGTTTAAACTAAGTCAGGTAATGCTCAAAAGCTAAAGGTTCACAGAACCCTGTGAACAAAAGAGATTATGATCCTAAGAAGGAGAATGCAGAGGGTGAAAACATGCCACAAAAAACAAGTACAAATTTCCTAGTTTTTGGGTTACAGACAATGATAAGCCTGTAAGAAGAGCTGTTTTGATGGAATAAAAAGAAAGATGCCTGTGACCTCAGTTGATACTCTGTGTTTTCAAAGGCACACAGTTTAATGACAGACTGAGATAAACACAAGTGTAAATGCTGTGCTGAGAGTCCTACACTGAACCTGGAATACCAACTAAAAGTGCTTATGTGTTTTTTTTTTCCCTATCTCCTTTCATTATTAACAGTTACAGTTATCATCAGCCAACAAAGGTAAGAAAACTACTTGTTCTTTGTGCCGTTCATTTCAAGATGCTTTTTACACAGACTACTTTAACTGCCTTGTAAATGAAGACAGGAAATATGTTTTAAAAGTTAATTATTTGAAGAACAGCTAAAGTTATGATCTGTTGCATACTGTACAAGAGCTTCTTGTGTTAGTGCTGTTGAAACATTTCTGTTTGTTGTGTTTTGTTTTGAGCAGTTATTCACATTTAATTCATATCTCATTTAGATCGTGGTATCCTATCCATTTCACTCTGAGTAACCTGAACAATACACAAGGCAATGCATTAATAACATATGTATTACAACTGACTTTTGATAACTTGTCAAGCTTATTAGCATATTTAAGAATATCTATATACAGTATATAAAAGTCAATGTGTGTATGTATGTTCCAGCATCACTTCCGAACGGCTGGAGCGATTTTCATGAAACTTAGTACACATGTTTCTCAATGGTCGACTAAAAATACTGTAGGGTGAAATTAACCCTAACCCACCCCCTTCTGGGTAGGGTGGGGGGTGATCTTGCACTCATGTATGCATGTTATCATCCAGTTGACACTCCGAATGACCACTAGAGGGCATGACTGCCAGCATTCTTTATGATTGAGCACCACCGCGCTCCTGTTGCTTTTGAAATTAAATAGTTCTACGCATGCAAGTGTGTGTGTCTGTCCAGCCCAGAACTGAGACTTAGAGTCGGGGTGAGGGCTCCAGCTCCGAGGAAACGCAAGTGAGGCCAGCACACTGGCAAAAGGAAACCTCCTAAGAAAGACAATCGCTTAGCTGCTAATGCACAAACGACACAAGCATGTTGGCAACACGAATCCTCATAGCAGAGAGATGCCCAGAGTAGTTCTGACAATTTCAATACTTTCTAGGATCCTGTGCTTTTAACAGCACAGGCTTACACAGTTAGTATATAGCAGGTGTCACAGATGGCTGGGGTTCTGACCCAGCCGGAACTCCTGGAAGGACCGGAAGGTGGCCTTTATATCTTCCGGGTCACGAGGGGGCAACCACCCAGGGTTAGGAGAGGACCATGGGAAAGGAACAAGGAGATTCTAAGCCATTGGGACCCATGGCCACCGCCAGGGGGCGCCTTAAGCCTCAGGGAACCCGGGAAACAATTACTTCCGCTACACCCGGGAAAATGGAGGAAGACCCTTCCAGGGATGCCCGAAGTGCTTCCGGGGCAAAGGGCAGCACTTCCACCACACCAGGAAGTGCTGCCGGAAGGACGTCATCAGACACCTGGAGCACATCCGGATGGGAATAAAAGGGGCCGCCTTCCTACAATCGAGGAGCTGGAGTCGGGAGTGGGAGCAGGACAGAGCTCCCATGAGGAAAGGAAAGGCGGTCACGGACTGTGAAATAGAAGCCCGGAATAGGGGTGATTGGATCTGGGAGCACTGTGTGTTGTGTGGGACTGTATTATTTGTGGTTTAATAAACGTGATTTTATAAAGATGTGGTTTCCGACTGGTGGTGTCCGGGCAAGTCTCAAACAGGTGACTGCCAGCATTCTTTATGTTTGAGCACCACCATGCCCCTATTGCTTTTCAAATTATATAGAGTTGGCCAGTTCCGAACGTCAGCTGGATGATAACACACATACAAGACCGCAAAACAGCACATTAGTGAGTCTTTATTGTTTGTTAATTTTTTTTATTTTTAAAGTTGTGTTTTTTTAAATTATGTTTTTCTCAAACAATTAAAAAAAACACTTTATTTTCCAGGCGGCACGGTGGCGCAGTGGGTAGCGCTGCTGCCTCGCAGTTGGGGGACCTGGGTTCGCTTCCCGGGTCCTCCCTGCGTGGAGTTTGCATGTTCTCCCCATGTCTGTGTGGGTTTCCTCCCACAGTCCAAAGACATGCAGGTTAGGTGGATTGGTGATTCTAAATTGACCCTAGTGTGTGCTTGGTGTGTGGGTGTGTTTGTGTGTGTCCTGCGGTGGGTTGGCACCCTGCTTGGGATTGGTTCCTGCCCTGTGTTGGCTGGGACTGGCTCCAGCAGAACCCGTGACCCTGTGTTTGGATTCAGCGGGTTGGAAAATGGATGGATGGACTTTATTTTCCTCCCGGACAACGCTAGGTATTCCAGCTATTTTGTTTATAATTTATGATAAGACACTACTGTGGTAGTTGAAAGTTCTTAACTGACTGGTTTATTGTTTACTATATAACTGAAAAGTCAACTTGGTAAGTGCATGCCTGGATTGGCAAAAAACTCTCATCTAACATCATCAAAAACATTGCACAATTTGTTTGTTTTAAATGCCTCTTGAAGGTTCACTCTGGTTGGAATATTTTATATTTTGAAATGTCTGGTCCGATTTGCTTTGGAGACTGTATTCCCCTTGACAAGAAGCCTGTTGCACACATCTCCAATCCTTTTTTTGTATGTCACATCAAGTTTGCATTTTGGTAATCAAATCAGCATGTGCTGCAGACATTTTGCTATTACCAGTAAACGTTTTTTAAAACTCTCCAGTGACTTGTAATGAGTCACACTGTTAATCACTTTGTGGCTATCTAATTAGTTATCAAATCTCTCACAGGTTGATAAAAAGCTATGTGGACTATGTGAACATTTTTCTAGTCTCTTGGAGACAGCAAACATGAGATGAACATCTTTGGGCGCCCTCATTGTAGAGAGGTTGTTCCTAGCCTTATGTGATTTCCATCTATTTGTATTGCTACTTGTTTATAATATCACAGTATCTCAGGATTAGATACTGTATATGACTATGAGTGCTTTAATCTGTGTGTGCCATGTCTGGATAATATTTTGCCATTCTGTCTTCTTAATTGTTTACATACATCTAAATATGATAGGACTTTGGGCAGAAACTTTGCAAATACTACTGATGTTTCTTATCCCATGTTATCTGGCATGGACCTGTTTAGAAAAATTCTTACGTTGTCGGGACCAGGAAGCAAATTTCAAGTGTCTATGTATACTGTATATTATAGCACACAGTTAAATGTCGGTTTCCTTTTTTGCTTAGCTTTGGCATTGGCTTTCATGCCTTGCAATTAGTTTTCTATTATGATATGCATCATAATCTGACTTTTTTATCCAACCCTGAAATATGTGTGACAATAAACTGCACTCTTGATTTACCCTTTTTTGTTCTGTTTTGCTTGCATTGGTAAATCTTCTGGGGAAATGACAAATACAAAAAGCATTGTAAAACACAGGTATCCTCAAAGAGTTCAAAATGCACTGATAGATGCATTCTTCTGCAAAAATATCTTAGCATTAGCTACTGTCATGCAAGTGCATCTGAGAGTCACCTTCTAAGTTCTTCACAGGTAGGTGATACCACCGCTGCCTCCACTGACTACCTTGTCTTCTCTTTGTTACGAAGCACAGAAAGGCTGCTCTGTGAGGGCAACTAACTCTGCCCCTTCCAGTCCCTAGGCTATAAAATCGAGATCGCCCTAAGGAAGATGTCACTTATGGCTTAAGTGACCCAGGAGAGAATCTCCACCGCCTGACTGAGAAGAGCCTTACTAAAGGAAACCTTTATTAGCCTGTTTATGGAGGGGCAACCTTGTTTTGTTTATTCTGTTATTAAACGTCATTACACATTATTTTGTTTGTATTTTCTGTCGAATAAATGGGAACAATTGAAGATGTGAGTTCCAAAATCTGCTAATTACACCTTTTGGTAAAATTTAGTGAACACGTGATTGTGACTTTTCATGCAGTTGGTCATGCGCCGAAAATATGTTTGAGCTTCAAAACCTGCAAATTACAACAGTGTAGCACTATAGTTTTAGGGATTTAGTTTCAAAATCTGCTTACAGACCCAGATTTTCCTATTTATCTCCAAAATTTATCTTTTGTACTTAGCTGATTTTGGAACTGAGCTCTTCAATTGTCCTGGCACCCCAAAGTACTGTAAATGTACCAGCCTGTTATTCCTTGGATAACCACACTACACATAGAAGAACCTTCTTAACAGACATTGAATAATGTGATCTTTGCAATGCTCCTTTTATGTCTTTAGGCTCTGCAACCTTTATTTATGAGTAACCTCTCTTGTATTCAACATAACTTTCTGTTTAAACTAACATCCTATTAGCTTTCTTTACTGTTTCTTTATGCTTTCTGGATGTGGACAGTGACATGTCCACAACATTTCTTAATCCTTCCAGGTTTAAGACAGCCCAGTACTTTACTTTTATGTATTTATTGACAGCTGACGACAGCTCGTGAAGACAGCTAAAAATTTGGATTAAATCTAGCGTACCTTCCAAAAATTAGGATAGATATTGAGGTTACTCATGTTTTCCAAGGACACTAACAAATACTCTCACTCTACATGCTGTATATACAGCATACTGTATACTTTGAAATGAATCAGAGTTAAATTATAGGACTTTGCATTTTGAGAATTTATGCATACTGAATTTTGCTTTGTCGGTACAGTAGAATATTAACTACAGTAACAGAGTATTTGCCAGCTATTTTCACTCCCATTCAGGTGCTTCGTAATCTTATAATACTGTTCTTGAACATGCATTTACATAATTAGTTAGTTTATATTCAAAATGTACTTTAGCATCTGACAATTGCATTTCTGAATTTGACCAGTGTACTGCTATGGGTAGCCAAGGCCGAACTTGTCCACTTTTGTAGATACACTTATGCTCATGATCACTGAGTCATTTAAAGCCCTCAGTTAACATAACAAAAATGGAGTTTTATGAGGAACCAGCGACAAACACAGAAAAATATGCTGAATCAAAGTAAGGACAAAACCTGTAAGGCAGCAACATGTGTGCTTAGTCACCATGTGATGAAATAAATAGGTTATTGCCTAAAAAAGGAACATTTACTAGTCATACATCAGAATAATAAAAGCAGATAAAACTTAAACTTCTGTTTCTATAATATAATGTTTTAAAATGTATTAAGACATTTACTAAGACTAGCACTGAATTTCATGAGCACAAGCAGCAAATACTGAAAACGAGGTCCCACGCAAAGACAGTATGTCAAGCTCCCCAGAGCAAGCCTTAAGTCAAAGTTCAGAGTTCTGCTTCTTTATACATCTGGAAAATCTGTAGCTCTAAAACAGGTGTTTAATCTGTCAATTCACAGGGGAAAAGAGTGAACAAACCTTCAATGTCAACTTCACTGGGTAAAGTAAATGTTGAGTGGTGAACATTTTACTAATTTTATCTCGAAATAACACTCACTGTATGGTAAATCCCTTATCTCCAGAGTGAAGATTTACCAAGTAACACTATGTAAAATAGAGGCGTTTGCTTGATGCATATAATTAATAAAAAAATCTTTGAAAACCATCATGAATATCACTATAGATTCTTTTTTAAATGATGGCCCACTTATTTCAATCTCCAATGGTAATGTGTTGCAAGTATGAGAATAATTTATTGCCTAACAAGCTAACTCTACAGGCACCTGCCAAATGTTTGGCTATTCTCATCTATACTCATATGCTTTATTATTGATCTTCACACCAGACATCCCAGTAATTTATTACCACAAATTGCATTGCAAATTATTATCCTACTACTGTTTTAAATAATGAATTGTAATATATGTTTAGTGAGTGTGTTTGTAAAGAGGGAAGTGGAGGAGGTATGAATTGTCTGATACAACAAAGCTGATTGAAAATTAACAGTAGCTGAAAAAAAAAAAACAAGGGCAGCACGGTGGTGCAGGGGTAGCGCTGCTGCCTTGCAGTAAGGAGACCTGGGTTCGCATAATAGGTCCTCCCTGCGTGGAGTTTGAAGGTTCTCCCCGTGTCTGCGTGGGTTTCCTCTGGGTGCTCCAGTTTCCTCCCACAGTCCAAAGACATGCAGGTTAGGAGCACTGGCAATCCTAAATTGTGCTTGGTGTGTGGGTGTGTGGGTGTCCTGCGGTGGGCTGGTGCCCTGCCTGGGATTTGTTCCTGCCTTGTGCCTTGTGTTGACTGGGATTTGCTCCAGCAGACCCCCATGACCCTGTGTTAGGATATAGCAGGTTAAATAATGATTGACTGAAAAAAACAATATAATGTCTTATAAGGTAAGGATTTACTTTTCCAATTAATTTATGATTGACTGTATATTTGATTATTCTCATATAAAATATGCCTACCTTGTTAGCATGAATAGCCATGAGTTGTAAAGTGTGAGTCACACGTTAACAGATGCTGAAAGACTGTAGAGGAAAGTTCTGGAGAATAGCTTGAGTGTTTGGCAAACTAAAATGAGGTTGGAACAGGGTGGAGTGGAATTCTAATTTGTAATCTTCTTGATTACTAAATGTATGAAAACATAATTTTAAAACAGCCAGGATCCCCAAATGGATGTAATGTATATTTGCTTAATAATAATAATAATACATTTTATTTATATAGCGCCTTTCCCATGCTCAAGGCACTTACAGAATATAATAAAGAACGGCAGCGTATACAGTATATAGCATTGTACACACCAGATAAATAAATAAAGAAGATTAAGTCACACAATAACACAATGTTTTTAGGTATGCAAACCCTATAACATGCAATAAATTTAGTAGTACACTAGAATATTATACATATTCCTCCAGATATATTAAAATTTTCTACATAATAAAACACTCCTGTCTATGTTCGTTTGCATGTGTGTGCATGTGTGTCTGTGCATGTGTGTATGTGAATGTGTGTGTGTGTTTTCTCCAAGCAATCAGATTAGTCAGTTTGTTTTTGTTGGCTCAGTGATTAGGATGTTGACAAAATGGGTTAGGGGTGTAAAATTTAATTCCTGATTGTGACAAAGTTGTTTCCTCCAAAAAGGAGTTAAAATGGAGCTTATCAAAGGCATCAAATGCGGATAATGTAATGAGCAATGGTGGGTCACAAAACACTAATGTGGCAGAACTCATGTCACCTTTAAAGACAAAAAACATTCACAAGAATACAAATGAAGTTTTCACAGTGGGTAATGGGTACCCATCTGCCATTGATCGTAGTCAAAAAGTGGTCATGAGATGAGAAAGATGATTAGAAATGACAGAGTCTGTGAATCAGGCTTCATGGGAACACAAGGGAAGAATTGCCAGGCAAGAGAAGTTGAGGCTCATGAAAATTAAGGCATAGTGTGAATGATCAGGGTACACGAATGGCAAAATATATCAAAAATGAAATATTTTTTTATTCCAATAACTGTCAAATATAAAACTGTACTGTCCTGTTTCATTTAGACACAATTCACTCCACATACAGTGCTGTCCATGGCTCACTGAGTAGTAGAAGAAAGAGCTTCATTGGTTGTCCCTCACTCAGTAATACATATGGGCTATCACCCTGGTGACTGTATTGTAAGTAATAAAGGCCTGTACATCAGGCTGGTAAAATCAATAGACTTTAACATTGAAAAGCCTGCTGTTAAGTAAGAAGACATTTATTTCTATTAGTTTACTAATTCTAGTCACTTCATTTTTACTCTTCCTATTACGTTGGCTTATTTTCTTTAATTTACTCTGAATTTAATACATTTTTGTTTGGGACTTCTTTCAGGGGTTTTGAAACCTGTAGAACTTAGTTTCACTTTCATTTTTTTACTTCTGTTTTGAGTTGAAATTTGTTATTTAATTTTCCTGTCATATTTTGTATTTACTGCAACCCTATCTTATCTTTCCTATGGGCGTCACCATTCTGTGCACCCGATGTTATGACATGGATGTCCATTACTAAGGTCATACCCCAGTGAGTTTAACCCCTGTTTGTCTTAAGCTAAAGACTTAATTTTCTGCTCCTTTTTTACTTTTACCCTTGTGGCCTGATATTTGAATTTTGGCTGAGTTGTCTTTTTTTTCAACTACTTTGTAATCTGTAGACAATTCTACACATAAAACAGTTGATTATAATATTTGCATTCACCTGTGATGTGTCCATGACAGAATACACTAGAAAGCATTTTATACTGAAAACTAAGGCCTTGACCATATATTCATCTCCCCAGTAATGTTAAGAACGCCATACAACTTCCTTGGATTTGGTAAATCTCCTGGAGACATTAATATTCTTTTAGCTTGTATTATTCTCCTTAGGCTAAATTTGTTGAACAATTCATAATCCCCTTGGGATTAATAAAGTATCTATCTATCTATCTATCTATCTATCTATCTATCTATCTATCTATCTATCTATCTATCTATCTATCTATCTATCTATAAATTTTTAAAACTCCCTCAATGAATTATTGTTATCATATACAGTATACAGCAACTATATAGCCTGTAACTGTACAGGTTTGCAAACCATTTTTCATTGTGTTAGATGTGTTTTCTCCCTGATTTACATTTTAAAGAACAGGAGATTCACCCTCTAGTTTGCTTGTGTGATTATAAACTCTGACTTTATTCTACCCCACAGTCGACACAGTAAATAAACAAAATGAAAAGAATGGGTGTCAGAGAGCAGGGGTACACCGCACTAAAAGACATTTTTTCTTTCACTAATTCCCCTAAGTGATTAGCACATACAGTAGCTGTAGCAACAATAACATATGCTGCTGATCAGCCACATTCCTGAGTGTTACAAATGATTGGTACACTTTTTATACAAAGCTTCTGGGGAAAAGAAAGAAAAAAAAAAAAAAAACATGCTGATGCTCCAGCAAATCACATTGCATCAATTCTGATGAATCTTAGGAGGATTTGCAAGCTATAAGCTGCTTTTCCTTTTGTTGCTGTTGCACTTTTTGTATATTACTGCAAAAACCCTATGTAGTCAGCATCAAAGTCTATCAACCTTGATAATTTTAGCAAATATTAGACGACTGTTAAATGTTACCAGATAAATTCTGAATAACATATTTAATTTTAAATTTTAAACAAAATAAAACCCTGACTAAGATAATCTTATTAGATTAAGAAAAACATTAGAAACATCTTTATTATGGTGTTTGTACATGGTATAATAATGTATAAAGAGGTATCTGACCTCGAACAGAATTGTTAAATGAGACTGTGGAAGATACATCCTTTGTGGGTGCCTTTAACTATTCAACATTCTCAGCCTGAATTGGTCAGTACTGTGGTGCCATTGTCTGCAGCTAGCAGTTTTCTTCTTCAAGTTGGAATGCCACTGGCCATGTGGCATAATACAGCAACTGTCCTTTTCCTACCTTCTGCACCCTCAGATAAAGTGTCTTTTACAACCAGTTTGGGTGGGCAGCTCACCTCCTTTTCAGGGTTTGCTGTCTCAGTTGTTAACATCCCACAGCTTTTTTAGCTATCTCCATCTAGGACAAGATCTCACTTAGTGTCAGCTATGGCTCTCTCCTTTTCCTTTGTACTACAGGCAAGGCCTCAGACTCCATTAATTGTGTCATACTGTCCCCTTCTTTGTATTCTTCAGTTGCTGCATAATGTCATCTTCCACTGAATGTCTCACATGCTGTTCTGTTCCTCTACCAGATGACTAAGTAAGCCCACTTTCAGCCATTGTACACTGTTCTCTTTTTCAGTGCCAGAAATTCACCCTTATTTTCCCATCGGTCATGGAATGCTGTAAGGTGTTTACTTCACTCATCAACTGTGGAAACTTGAACTTCTCTCTAAAGCTAGGTTGAAACTCTGAGCATGGGAAAGGCACTCTATAAATAAAATGTATTATTATTATTATTATTATTATTATTATTATAAGTAGTAGTAGTAGTAGTATTGAAACTTAATCCATTTCTTCCATTCCTTTTACTCACCCTTATCTATTAAACACTGCATGATCCTTGTTGCCTCACACAGTGTAAGTTTTTGACAATGTGGCCTGCTCTCATCATGTTTAGACAGTTTCTGTTTAAAACAATTGTCAGATAATTGAATAATTAAAATAAAAAATGACACTGAGGCACGCAAAATCCATTACTTTTTCTTTACTAGAACCATATCAATGATTAAACAAAAAATTACTTGTTCAAATTCATGCTTTCTCACATTAAAGATAAGCTGCATCATCTTTTTAATAATACTGAAATCATTATTGGGGTGCTTAAATTAATTTCCTCATTGATCTTCTAGCATGATTAAGGTGCTAATCTAAAGATCTTGTGTGCTCAGAATTTCTGAATAGCCCAGTTTGCCTCAATACTTGCCAGCAATGGGATTTACTCCTCCTAGGAAAACTCTGGAATAAGAAGGAATAAGAAAAAGTCTTCTTGTTTAACTACTACTAATTCATTCTCCTGTTTTCCTGTCTCTGACATCAGCTTTCGCAGTATGGTAAATTATTTTGAATGTCATATGTATGACATCAATATTTAATTTCTGTTTTCCAATCCAATTGTTTGTGCAAAGTTGTTTGTATTTGATAAATTTGCAGAGCATTTTGAGGGACTAACCATTCTACTAAAAATGTGAAGTGTTGGTAAGAAGTACCACAATTTCATTGTTATGCAAAATAATACAATTTTTCATGATATTAGTCCATCTATCCATTATCCAACCCGCTATATCCTAACTACAGGGTCACGGGGGTCTGCTGGAGCCAATCCCAGCCAACATAGGGCGCAAGGCAGGAAACAAACAACGGGCAAGGGCACCAGCCCAACGCAGCATGATATTAGTAATTTATTCTATTTCTTTATTCTAATAGAAAATATTGGCTTTATTGAGAATAAATATATTTTTCTCTTTAGTACTATTTGTATATTGTATACTACAATCTGCTTTTCAGAAATGTTTATATAACCTGACATATATTTCAGTAATTGCACTGTCAAAAAATCAAATATACAATGAACAGGAAAACAATACTTTTTTTTTTTAGATTTTTATAACGTTAATTTTTGGTTTCTGAAACAATAAACAAATCAGTTCTCTATCACTGTCTTTTTAATTAATTGTTCATCTGTAGGAGACAGGTGGGGAACTTTGTTTGTTGGTCACTATTTGGAGAGTGGATGTAGAGGTGGTGCATTCTTACTTGGAGGTCCACATCAGTGACAGGTTGGAGGAGTTATATAAGAAAGGTCACGCTTGGCTCTTTTTTCTTAGGAGACTGCTTGTCGGTAATGTGGGAAGTGACACCCTTAACATCTTCTACAATGTTGTGATGGCCAGTGTAGTTTTGTATTGTGTAGTGTGCTAAGCTTTCAACATCAATTCAAGACAGGCCCAACATATCAACAAGCTAATTAAAAGGGGAGGCTCAGTTATGGGACACACTCTGGCCCTCTTGGAGGTAGCAGCAAAGGAGAGAATGAAAACAAAATTGAGTGCCATTATGAACAATGCTGCATATCCTCTCTCTGACACATTAACACTGAGAACGTTCAGCCAACAAATCATTCAGAAGATGTGTGTCAAAAAACGCTACTGGGGCCCCTTTACACCAAACAGACATACACCTGCATACAGCTGTAACTGCCAAGTCATAAGTTTTTTCTTTCTTGTTAAACTTCTTCCTTTTTATTAATTCTGGTATGTGTTCAAAACAAAGTATCTATCTATCTATCTATCTATCTATCTATCTATCTATCTATCTATCTATCTATCTATCTATCTATCTATCTATCTATCTATCTATCTATCTATCTATCTATCTAATCTTGTTAAATTAACAATCTTATATATAAACGTCTACACGTGGAAATGTGTGTGTCTGCTTGGCACAAAAGTGAGAAGTGGAGTCGGGATAAGGGCTCCACCTCCAAGGATACACAAGCAAGGCCAAAGTGAAACCTCCCAACAAAGAGTCACTCGTTTAGCGACTAATATAGAAGCGAAGCGAGCACATCGGCAAAACCGTATCCCTTTTACTTTTCATCCTGCCGCTAATACACAAGCGAAGTGATCATACCGGGAAAAGGAAACCTCCGAAGAAAGACAGTTCACAAATGATGCAAGCACGTCGGCAACACGAAACCTCCTAGGAGAGAGTTGCGCAGAGGAGTTCTTTTCAATTACCTGATAGCAATGAAAATGGTGACCAGAAAAGTGTGTAAAGGACTGCCACGAGAATGTTGTATTGATGGCAAAAAAGTGAAGTGGAGTTGAAATAGAAGATACACATGTATCCATCAATTACAATTTTACATAATTTAATTTGGGTGAAATTATAGTTTAGGTAATCATTTCAAAACTAATCTAGTTCAGGGTGGTGACATGCCAGGGTCTATTCTGATAGCAATGGAGAAATTATTCATGAACATCATGCTAGTCCTTTTCAGGGCATACTCATGGCGACAGTTCTCACAATTTAGAGTTTGAATCCAGGCCTTTGAAGTGCAAAGAGTACTTCTATCCACTGTGCTGTGATGCCACCAAAATTTTATTTAAGATACAGTATCTTTATTGTACCTCTCATACTAAGTTTGGCTAGTTTATTACAGAAAATCTTTTTTTTTTTTTAATTTTGACTGCTAAAATAGTAATTATGATATCTAAAATAGAGTAGAAATTAAAACAGAATAGTACAGTAAATGTTAAAATGGCTTGACAAAATCTGTCATTTATTATTCTTTTTAAAAATGTTTGCACATCACCTGCTGATAAATAGTTTGTGAACAAAATTACCTAAATGATTTTCAATACTTGATTTTCACTTCCCAATATGAATTTTTGATTTAATTCTCATTTTATGTATATGCAATGTTTTGAACTATATACAGTACTTAATTGCCTTTTCTAGGTAATTTGAAGGTAGTCTTTCCCTTTTGATCTCTATTTTGCTGCCTTGTCCTCTTTGTTATTCTTTATGTTTTGGCATGATCTGCAAATTTCACACTTTTAAGCATAATATTAGAAACTATTTGATTAATATAGATGTAGAAAAGCAGCAGGGCCAGCACAAATCCCTGAAGAACTCCTCTAATGACCTTGCCACAGGCTAAGCATTCTACTTTAATCTGTACTATCTGTTTTCTACCCAGGTCTCAATTAAATCTTTTTTCTATTACTAAAGATACCTATGGATTCTGGCTATGAGGATTAATCTTCTATGTGGAAAAGTATCAAAGGTTTTTTAGATGTCTAAATAAATTTTGCCATATGCTTTGCTTTTCTCTGTAGCCTGCTTATAAAAGACTAACAACTTTCTTTGACAGGATTTAACCATTAGCACTTACATTTCTGTAGAATATAATTTTCATATGTCGATTCAATTTGTATTTTATATTTCCCAATGACAAAGTTCAAAACACATTACACTCATTTGCAAATAAAATAGAGTTAATAACATAAAATTTAATCTTACAGCTGTGGCAAGCGGCTGGGGGTGGCACCCAGCCGGGATGCCCGGAAGGACTGGAGGAGGGATTACGCCTCCTCCAGACCACAAGGGGGCGACCACCCTGGTGGCTTTGGGGACCACAGGAACTGAGCTTGGAGGCTCAACCCTACAGGGGCCCATGGTCACCGCCAGGGGGCACCCCAATGCCTAGAGAGCCCTGGTCCTCAGCACTTCTGCCACACCTGGAAGTGCTGGGGGGAAGACAACCAGGGAAACCCGGAGTGCTTTCGGGTGCGCAGCCGGTACTTCCGCCACACTGGGGAGTGCCAGCGGAAGATTATCGGGAGGCACCTGGAGCACATCCGGGTGATTATAAAAGGGGCCGCCTCCCTCCATTCAGTGGCTGAAGTTGGGAGTGTAAAAGACGAAGTCTTGGTGGAGAGGAGTGGAGGTGGACCTGAAGAGACAAAGGCATTGTAAGGCCTGGACTTTGGGGGAGTTTTGGAGTTGTGTGTTCACTGTAAATATGTATAATAAACGTGTGTTGGGTGAACTATCGGTGTCCGCCTGTCTGTGTCCAGACCAGCCTCCACACAGTATAACAGTATAAAATAAGTCACAACAATGCCACAAATCCTATACAGTTATATATATATATATATATATACTAGCAAAATACCCGCGCTTCGCAGCGGAGAAGTAGTGTGTTAAAGAGGTTATGTAAACATATATATATGCATAAACATATATAAATATATATACATATCTACATATACATATACAGTATATATACATATACACATCTACATATATATACATAAATATATACACATATCAACATATATATACACATACATATACACACATACATACACACACACATACATATATACATATACACATACATACATACACATACATATATATATATATACACACATACATACATACATACATACACACATTTATCTATATATATAAAGGAGAGTTGGGATCCGAGACACTGTGTTTGTGGAGGGATGGAGAGTTAAGGCGGGTGTTGGAGTCACGTGATCATCTCCCCTCCCATTCACCTCATTTCATTCACTTCATTTCGTCTCCGAGCTGAGCTCCGCAGCTGGCGTGGTCTTGCTGTTCTTGATTTGCTTTTCACATGGCCAACTATACGTTGCATGCTCAAGAGTAAGCTCAGCGCACAACTTGTTCATATTACAACCAGAGGGGCGAACTGACAACATGGTATACAAAGAGATCCTTAACAAATAACTATTGGTATAATTTCCCTCAGTTTATTATTTAAAATTTTAAAGCAGTACTTTGCCGCTGCAAAGCGCGGGTATTTTGCTAGTATATATATATATACACATACAGAGACATATATATACATATACATATTTACATATCTACATATATATATATATATATACCTTGGGTGGGTTGGCACCCTGCCCGGGATTGGTTCCTGCCTTTCTGCCCTGTGTTGGCTGGGATTGGCTCCAGCAGACCCCCGTGACCCTGTGTTCGGATTCAGCGGGTTGGAAAATGGATGGATGGATGGATATATATATACATATCTACATATATATATATATATACACATATATATACATATTTACATATATATATAGACATACATACATATATATATATATCTATATCTATATATATCTATATCTATCTATATATATCTATATCTATATATATATCTATATCTCTATATACATCTATATATATATATATAGATGTATATCTCTATATACATCTATATATATATATCTATATCTATCTATATATATATATATATCTATATCTATATCTATATATATCTATATCTATATCTAAATCCCCGCGAAGTACTGCTTTTAAATTTTTATTAAGAAGAAAACCTTTTTAAATTGAGGGAAAATATATCAATAATAATTTGTTAAGGATCTGTTTTTTTGTGAAGCAGCCTTAACACAGCTTTTCCGCTGTTTTATAAACGAACGCCATATAAGGTCTTCCTTTTTCCTTGCTTCGTCAAGGAAGGAGCCTTTTTATTAAATCCAAGGGTTCTTCACTTTTTTTTTTTCTTTTTTTATGATTGTTATAGTTCTGTTTGTATACCACGTTGTCAATTCAGCACTCCGGTTGTAATATGACCAAGCCGTGCAAGCTTACTGTTAAGAATGCAATGTATAGTTGTACAGGAGAAAAGCAATCTTGCCTCAAATCAATGGCAACCTTTTGTAGGTCTATGAACTTAATTTAAACTTTAGGTTTACACGGTGCTTTCTTTCCGAAGTACTTGCACTCATGAATATGTCTGTATGCGTCAGTCGCTCAAATCCCCGCGCTTCGCACCGGCAAAGTACCGCTTTTAAATTTTTATTAAGAAGAAAAGAAAACCTTTTTAAATTGAGGGAAAATATACCAATAAAAATTTGTTAAGGATCTGTTTTTTTGTGAAGCTGCCTTCACACGAGTGATCAACCATAAGCGTTACCTGGTAGGTAACCACCCATACAATCAGATTGTGAATCAGACTACGAATGCCATGAATGTAATTACCCCGATCTACATGCTGTCAAATAAATGAACCACACACCGTGGCGCAATTTTAGGGGCTTCGCCTCTAGCGCTGACGTCCGAGGTTCGATTCCCGTAAGGGAGTGAAGTGAGTGGGTGCTTACCTACCAGGTAACGCTTATGGTTGGCCAGCAAGTCAGCTAACATCAGCCACGGTGCCTTCAGTTGTGAGAAGCAGATCATAGAATGGTTGAAAATAGTTTACTGTCAAATAATGCAAACAGTACGCGACACGTGTTTCCCCCTTATTCTTGGCTCATCAGGCGTACCCACTCACTGCACTCGCTTACGGTAATCGAACGTCGGACGTCAGCGCTAGAGGGGCTTCGCAGTGGTGAAGTATTGCTTTTAAATTTTAATTAAGAATAAAAGAAAACCTTTTTAAATTGAGGGAAAATATACCAATAACAATTTGTTAAGGATCTGTTTTTTTGTGAAGCTGCCTTCACACGAGTGATCACTTCGAGCTGACTTGCTGGCTAACCATAAGCGTTACCTGGTAGGTAACCACCCATACAATCAGATTGTGAATCAGACTACGAATGCCATGAATGTAATTACCCCGATCTACATGCTGTCAAATAAATGAACCACACACCGTGGCGCAATTTTAGGGGCTTCGCCTCTAGCGCTGACGTCCGAGGTTCGATTCCCGTAAGGGAGTGAAGTGAGTGGGTGCTTACCTACCAGGTAACGCTTATGGTTGGCCAGCAAGTCAGCTAACATCAGCCACGGTGCCTTCAGTTGTGAGAAGCAGATCATAGAATGGTTGAAAATAGTTTACTGTCAAATAATGCAAACAGTACGCGACACGTGTTTCCCCCTTATTCTTGGCTCATCAGGCGTACCCACTCACTGCACTCGCTTACGGTAATCGAACGTCGGACGTCAGCGCTAGAGGGGCTTCGCAGTGGTGAAGTATTGCTTTTAAATTTTAATTAAGAATAAAAGAAAACCTTTTTAAATTGAGGGAAAATATACCAATAACAATTTGTTAAGGATCTGTTTTTTTGTGAAGCTGCCTTCACACGAGTGATCACTTCGAGCTGACTTGCTGGCTAACCATAAGCGTTACCTGGTAGGTAACCACCCATACAATCAGATTGTGAATCAGACTACGAATGCCATGAATGTAATTACCCCGATCTACATGCTGTCAAATAAATGAACCACACACCGTGGCGCAATTTTAGGGGCTTCGCCTCTAGCGCTGACATCCGAGGTTCGATTCCCGTAAGGGAGTGAAGTGAGTGGGTGCTTACCTACCAGGTAACGCTTATGGTTGGCCAGCAAGTCAGCTAACATCAGCCACGGTGCCTTCAGTTGTGAGAAGCAGATCATAGAATGGTTGAAAATAGTTTACTGTCAAATAATGCAAAGAGTACGCGACACGTGTTTCCCCCTTATTCTTGGCTCATCAGGCGTACCCATTCACTGCACTCGCTTATGGTAATCGAACCTCGGACGTCAGCGCTAGAGGGGCTTCGCAGTGGTGAAGTATTGCTTTTAAATTTTAATTAAGAAGAAAAGAAAACCTTTTTAAATTGAGGGAAAATATACCAATAACAATTTGTTAAGGATCTGGTTTTTTGTGAAGCTTCCTTTACACAGCCTGTCTGCTGTTTTATAAACAAACGCCATATAAGGCCGTCCTTTCTCCTTCACAGTCAGTTCACGTGATTACGTGGGAGGCGTGATGACGCGATACGCAACCCCCGCAACCCCGCCTCCCACGGCCAGCGAGCTGCAGTCCATTACTGTATATGGACAAAAAAGAGGTTCCAGTTATGACCGTTACGCTTTGAATTTCGAAGTGAAACCTGCCTAACTTTTGTAAGTAAACTGTAAGGAATGAGCCTGCCAAATTTCAGCCTTCCACCTACACGGGAAGTTGGAGAATTAGTGATGTGTGAGTGAGTGGGGGGGTGAGGGAGTGAGTGAGGGAGTGAGTGAGTGAGTGAGTGAGTGAGTGAGTCAGTCAGTCAGTCAGTCAGTCAGTCGGTGAGGGCTTTGCCTTTTATTAGTATATATATATATATATATATATATATATGCCTTTATGGGACTCAGATTTAGGCTCTCTGGGTGCCTTGTCTGTTGTTTCAGTGTATGCTTTGAATGCGGTGACTAATGTATTGGTGAGGAAGGCATTTTGTTCACCACAGTGGTTGATAGGTGCCTGTGAGGTGATACTCCTCTGGTCATGGGTGATTGACCACAGGCACTAACAGGGCTGGCTTTGAGGATTGTGTCGGTCCCCATGGGCCTGGTGACTATGGTGAAAGTGGCTCCATGTTCCTTGACTTTGCAAAAGGTCAGGGGCTGCAGATCACTGGATCCTGGTTCCAGCACCCGAACCACATCGTTGGACTTGGTACTCCAATATTGGTGGTGCAGTGAAGGAGATCAATCACATCCTTGTGGGCAGACACTGGAGGCACCTAGAGAACTACAGGGTCTATAGAAGTGACCAGTTTGTGAATTCTGACCATAGACTTGTTGTTGCTATTCTGAAGATCTAGCTTAGGTCCAGTAGGCTACCACCTACGAGGAGAATGAGGATAGACTTAGCCAGATTTCAAGATCAGGCTGTTTCTAATGAGTTTGCATGCAGTTTGTATTAGGAACTTGCAGACTTAGGTGTGACTGTTAATCGTAATGTGATGTGGGAGACCTTCTGTGACAAGACCCTGAAGGTTGCTGAGGGTTCTGATGGTGCTGTCAGTGTTCTCAAAAAGAAGTATTTCATCTCACAGAACACAATGGATATCATCGAGATGGCAACTATGGTGTGTACAAGGAACTGAGAAGGACAGCTGCAAGGGCTCTGACGGCAGATAAAGAGGTGTTTGTTAAAGAAATCTGTGAGCAAGTGACACATAATCTATGGTCTAGTGACCCACGTCCTACTTACAGAGGAATCAAAACATTATGTACATCCAAATCTGTTCCTCAGAGAGTCGCAGGGGCAGATGATTGAACGGTCCTTACAGTTGACGCTGCACCTGTGACCAGTTGGGGTGGCTATTTTGAGCAGCTGTTTAAAGCCGATCCTCCTGATAGGACGTTAGACATCTCTGGGTCAATCTGGGCACTGTGAACCAGGGCACAGTCTCACTGAGACTGCATAGGCAGTGAACCAGCTGAGGATAGAGGAGGCTGCAGGGATGTGTGGTATCCGGGGTAAACCTTTCCAAGCTGGTGGTAAGGTTGTCCTCCTCACATTGCAAGCAATCTTTGCTTCCATTTCCAACTGACTTGAAAATCTGGAAAGGAACAGGTGATCACCTGGATTGCGGTAACTAGAGGGGAATAACACTGCTCTTGGTTCCAGATAAGGTCCTTGCTTGGGTCATCCTCAATGGGATCTGTGATCACTTGCGCACCTACCAGTGACCAGAGGAAATATGGTTTTATGCCTAAGAAGTCTACTATCGACCACATACTAGCACTGAGAGTTCTTATTGAGTGTAAACGCAAATATTGGCAGAGTTTCTTTGCAGACTTTTTTGACTCAGTTGATAGAGCTGTCCTGTGGGACATCCTGAGACTTTGCGGGACCCCCCAAGAGGAATTTGTGTGTCTTGGCTTGATGACCTCTTGAGCACAGCCATCAGCAGTGTGTCTGTCTTTGGAGAGAATATCAACCTCGCCAAGACATTTACTTACTGCGAGAGCAACATCCATGTTTCTGGTGACTCTTACTACAAAATCAGTAGTTGGGTTGAGAGGGCATGAAGTCACTGGAAAGGGGTGTGTGGCATTCCCGATATTTTTGCAATCAGTTGATTCCCGATTTGCTATATGATTGTGAGACATGGATGTTATCTAGTGACCTGAAACGAAGAGACTTCCTTTGGTATTGTGTCTCTTCATCCTTAGGTATCGGTAGTTTGACTTTATGTCAAACAAGCAGTGGCTAATGGAGTCCTGAATGAGGCACATTCTGTATATTGTGAGGGAGCATCAGTTACGGCACTACAGCCATGTGGCGCGATTCCCCGAAGGTGATCTAGCTCAAAGGATCTTCATTGCTGAGGACCTGAGCGGCTGGACCTAGTTAAATGGGTCACCCACATAACACCTGGCTGCGGCAGATAGATGATCATTTGTGGAGGTTGGGACTGGACCAAGTGTCTGCCCTGGGGTTGCCAACTAGGATCCCGAGCTGTGTTATCGTGTGGTGAGTGTGGCAACATGCTGTACCAGTGCATGCTCCCCAACCTTACCTTATATTAAGAAACCTTGTGTTAAATAGTGTGCAGATGTCACTTCTGAAGTTTAGATTATTGTCACCAAGATTTAACCTGAATTTAGTATAATTAAAGTTCCAGATTTGCAGTTTTGAGAGGTCAGAACTGTCTTGCTATTTGCAGAAATCCCACCCACGAAAATAATCTTTCTTTTTTGTAAAGTTTAAAGACAAGTATTTTTTATGCATCAACTTTTTACACAAAACTAAGGCATTTAGTTAACTACATAATAGCTTTGCATTACTATGATACAGATTTATTGATCCATACAATTTCAATATATTTTAGTTTGTTTGAATACAATTTTAATTATTTGATTTCATAGTTACTATTGTTACTACAATTACAGCAATAAGAAGATGATATGGAAAAAAGGAGTATTCAGTATTTTTATAACATACAGTAAGTCCATTTGCTGAATACACTTAATACCATGTTATGGTTGGATGGTGCTAGAGTGTATATTGGCAGCAGTGGTTTGACTCTGGATGGGGTACCATTCCATCACAAACCCATGCACATACCCGCTTCAGCAGCAACTGACCTGGTTTCTAGTTGCAAATTATTATGAACATCTTTGTAGAAGGTGGGAGTATGTAGGAGGTAAATCAGAGTAAACACAGACAGAATGACATTCAAATCTAGTCACCTGGAGCTTCACAGCAGCAGTGCTAATTACAGCAAAACTGTTTCCTCCTTACTTATTACAAAATAAAAAATAATAAAACAAAAATCTAATTTTAATAAATGAATAAAATAATAATGAATTATTAGTAGTAAATATTAGAGGAAAATGAATAATAACCAGTAAAACAACTTCTTGTAATAACCTGCATGTTCAGCTTTGCCAAATGCATGCTTTTGCCATGCAAATACCCAATATAACCTGTCCTACATATTTCCATCATTTAAAATTATATTCAGTAGTAAAATAAAAAAAGTTATTAAATTGAGATAAACTGGCATACTTACAGCTAAGTTGCTCTTGACAGTATTTGTTCATCTGTGTTGCTGTGTAACATGCCACTTATTTGTCATTTGTCAAAATATGGGATTTTTCATGATTTGTTCATCAAGAATTAAGAAGATTTCATTCAGGAGAACTGACACTGGGAAGGTAACCGTGTGAACTATTCATACACAACGACTTTCACTATGTGCTTAAGCACTCCTGAGTTTTATCTGGCCATTACAATTTATTCAGCCTTTTAATTTGAATTGTAAATGTAGTGGCTTCAAAGGTTGATTTAATAAAGGCATAGTATTCAAAAACTTTGTTATCAGAAGTATCTATTTGTATGCAGCTGCTCATATGATGGATCAGTGCATCAGAGCCTATCAATGAATGATCGCACAGGGCAGACTGTGTGTATGATGTTATTAGATATTCAGTGTCATGTCAAGTCATGTCAGGTTGGGGAGCATGCACCAGTACAGTGCGTTGCCGCACCCTCTACACAACGAAACAACTTGACATCCTGGTTTGCAACCCCCCAGGCAGACACACAGTCCAGTCACACCATCCGGAAATGATCCTCTATCTGTCGCAGCCAGGTGTTACGTGGGCAACCCCTTGGCCTGGTCCAGCCACACGGGTCCCCAACAATGAGTATCTTACAAGCTGGATCACCCTCAGGGAAATGCGCCACATGGCCGTAGTGCTGTAACTGATACTCCCTCACAATGGAGGTAATGTGCCTCATTCGGGACTCCATGAGCAACCACTCATTCGACACAAAGTCAAACCAACGGTACCCAAGGATTCTCAGAAGAGACACAATACCAAAGGAGTCCAGTCTTCGTCTCAGGTCACTGGATAGCGTCTATGTCTCACAACCATATAGCAAGACAGGAAGCACCAGGACTCTAAAGACTTGGACCTTCGTCCTTTTACATAGATATCGGGAGTGCCACACATCCCTTTCCAGCAACCTCATGACCCCCCCATGCTCTCCCAATCCGTCTACTGACTTCATAGTAAGAGTCACCAGAGACATGAATGTCACTACCAAGGTAAGTAAATCTCTCAACAAGGTCGACACTCTCTCCGCAAACAGACACACTGCTGATGGCTGTGCCAAAGAGGTCATTAAAGGCCTGGATCTTGGTTTTTATCCAGGACACTCGCAAGCCCAGACACTCAGACTCATCACTCGGTCACTCGAGCGCCCCAATCAGAGCCTCCATTGACTCCGTGAAGATCACAGCATCATCAGCAAAGTCAAGATCCGTGAATCTTTCTTCACCAACAGATGCCCCAGAGCCGCTGGACCCTACAACCTTGCCCAACACCCAGTCCATACAAGCATTGAACAGAGTAGGAGCAAGAACACACCCCTGACGAACCCCAGAATCAACTGGGAAAAATGCAGAGATCCTGCCCCTACTCTGCACAGCACTCACAGTAATAATAATAATAATTCAGTGTACAGGCCGGCCATAATATCCAAACCTTGACGGGATCCCGCGAACCCTCATGTTATTATTTTTTTTGGACAAGAGTTTGTCAAGTTTCAGTTAAATCCAGAAACCTTATTATTAAAGAAAAGTTAAAAAAATAATTTGAAATATTGTTCTTTTTATTTTATTTTTTCAGGGCTGCACAGTGGCAGAGTGTTTGCTGCTGCTGTCTCACAAATACACAGTCCTAGATTTGAATCCCATCCCCAGCTATCCAAGTAGGTTTTCCTCTGGGAAGCCTGGTTTACCTACTTGGCACCTTAATACCCAGTTTTTGCATAATGGTGGAAGACCGTTAAAATTTACAGTGTGCAGATTTTGCACTAAGGCAAATATAAAAAAAAAACAGAAAGAGCAAGTGTCTTGATGAATACTTGCATGTTAGTTTTATTTGTGATACTTGTGTAAGTGTAACAGGGCGTGTGTGCGTGAGTGGAACCAATGATAGACTGAGCTCACCTTGTGCCCTTGTTCTGCCGGGACACTAGGTATGCAAATAAATATCTCCACCTGCACCATGATGTTGCACTCCTTGTTTTTCATCAATGTGTTAAAATAAAGCAAAGACTGCATTTCTTTCATTTCCTATACTATACAGAATTTGGGTGAAAAGTACTGTATTTTTTTTGTCATAGAAACTGACTTGTTTATGACAAGCACCAGAGTGAAATGACTTGCCAAATTAAATGTTTTCAAAGCCTGACAGTCTTGTTTCACTTGTCCAGGAATACATCATGCTTAAAGAAGCATGATCAATACTTTGGAATGAAACACCAAAAGTTTGCCCTTGTAACTGAATCACTGAATAATCAAATGCCATAAGTCATTTATTTACAGCTGTTGTAAACAGAATTTCTTATTTCCTCTTCTGATTTCTAGGGAAAAAGAGTTATTTCTTCAGACATGAAAGAGTGTAAATTTTTTTTTCTTGAACTTTATTGCAAGCTGGTATGTAGGATTTTTAAATGCTTACTGATGATTGATCAGTTAAAAGGCTAAATGAATACTTACCGATCGAAACTTCTTACCATTGTGCTGAAGGGGCTTCTTGTTTAAGAAAACATTACACTATTTGAATGCAACAATTTGAAGGTTTAAATTTTCTTGAGGAAATTAAACATGTCAAAGTAGAAATGGATGAACTGCGGGTTTGTTTAATTTATTCAGAGACTTTAGAAGACCCACTAGAGAATATCATTTCTGTGCTGTCTTTAGTCACATTTTCTCTTTTTGCTAATCCATATAGCTTATTTTTTCTGCAAAGAAGATGCAGAGGTCATCCATGCAATATCCAAGGCTACATGATTCTTTATAATGGGTTTCATTGCCAGAGTAATTTTTGTTTAACTTTTTTTCGTTTTAATGTATAATGAATGTGTTTGATGTAAGTATGACAACAAAGTTGATCTTTTTTTGTTGATTATTTTCTCAGTGAATGATCTATTTTTACTGATATTTGTTAAATGGTTTCATTACTAATATCTCTAAAATGTTTTGTTAATAGAATCATGAATATGTTTTGTAAAAATATAATGCCGTCCAATGCTTTCCACTACTAGTATAATTTTAAATATAAGGTTATTTTTTTAAGATATTGAATGCCTTGTAAATTTTTCTATCCCCAGTTCCAGGAGGTGGATCTGGATACATTTCAGAGACTGGAAGATGTGTGGGGTATAACTTTCAATGTAAATACATGCAAAATCAAACATAAATTACATAAAGCTGCAATTTAATTTCAGAATATGAGTGCATTTTTTGAAAAGGACCTATGAGTCTCAGTGGATATATTGGTGTTCAGAAGTAAACAACAGACAAAAATGATGAAAGCTGCCAATAGGACACTGGGCAATGTGGAATAATAAAACATTTAAAATCAGTATATTAAATAATAGTTGAACAAAGAATCTTGGACTGAGGACCTTTTGACCTATTTTTGTACTTAGATAAACAAATCTAAAATGCCTTGATGTGTGCATTTGGGTGGATGGAAAATGTATTATTATGCAAACCAGCTGATGCTAAGAAAATGTATATGTATATATATTTGCAAGTGTAAGAATTCTTTGTGTTAACCATATGAATGCATTGGGGTTGTTAGGAGAGGAAAACCATTGCCTGTATAGTCTTTTTAACTCTTTTAGGGTGGATGTCGACTTTTGTCGACAGGAGGGGTTGAAGGCGAATGTCGACAAAAGTCGACATCCAGGGATAAAGGGCGACAATCAGCTGTTAATGGCGACAAATCTCACTGTCACGTCACAGGCATTCCCTCTGTGCTTGGAGGAATGCTAGACTCGTTGACTCGGCAAATAAACATTGCGTGTGCGTGAGTTGCGAAATGTAAACAAAGGCAAGATGGCACCGACATGTGAAAAGGCAGCGAAGCAAGTGCAGAAAAGAAAACACTTGGCAGACGTTGTTTTGCGCATTACCGCGGAGTCTGACTCTTGATTTTTCAGAATCGGACTTTATTGGCAGTGATCAGGAGATCAAGCAAGAGAGTTAGAAGCAGGCATCAGCTGATCAGACACCAGCCGATGCTGCGCGAGCAGATCTGCTGCCAGTTGAGTGCCTTCGCGCAGCCGATGCATCTACGGCAAGGTTCGCATGGGATAAATACACATACATTGATCCGTTGAGAGCCGATATGGCTACCGGAGTTTACAAGACGGCATGGCTTGCTTTTGGACACGACAGATCACCAGCTGCTGTACTTCAGGCTGCTCTCTCCTGATGCTGCTTTTCAGCTACTGTCAGACGAGACAAACAGGTAGGCAGAGATTTTTTTTGAATCGCGGGCTGCGTTTGCATCGCATTCTCGTTATTCAAAGTGGAAACCCACAACGAAAGACGAGATGAAGCGCGCTGTGGCATTACAAATAGAGATGGGACAGAACTGGTGATATAACTTCAGGGAGCATTGGTCCAAACGTGTTTTGTCCCCTGGTGGCTTAGGTACGTGCTGCTGCAAAGTTTTATTCACTTCTGTAATAAACAGAAGCAAATCCCATGGGGTGAGCCAGGCTATAATGCCATACATAAAGTTCATAAAGTTTCAGAAGATGAAAAGAGGTGACAATACGGTTTTCATGCAGGCAGAAAACTTGGTGGCAGTGGCATGGCACGATGGCAAATGGGTGACTTGTCTCTCTACAGTACACACTAACAATATATGTTAGAAAATGCAGCAACAGACAATTGAAAAATAGGCATCAAAACAACACATAGAGAATTCAGGCTCATACAACATGCAAGACAGTAACATTTGTCAAAAGTAAATATTTTTTGTTGATTTGATATGTTAAACAATTGCTTTGTGTTCTTTTTTAAAAAATGTTAGTTTTTGGAAAAATATTCAGCCCTGGGAGAAAAGAAACAAAAAAAAAATTAGCCCTAAAAGAGTTAACAATATAGGTGTATTGCTGGTTTGTATTGATGGGCTATGGATTAATTGATTATTGATAAGACTTACATGTAGGGATTGGGTGTGTGTGCAAGGCTGAAGGAACAGGCCTGCAGCATTTTTGTCAAGCTGCTGACTTATAGTCTGTACTCAGGAAAACTGCTAATCTTTTTTATTTTCCAAACGTCTGTGATTTTTGTTTAATCAACAGTAATAGGTTCTTTCACTTCTTCTAAAGTTGCTCTGAACAAATGTGTTGTAATATTACTAAATTCCCCCAAAGAATTGTGTAACCTTGTCTTATGACAGACTGTCTCTAAGATGTAAATCTCTTTTATAAAAAGGAAGCTCACCCCCCCAGATTGGGCTATTGCTGGTAACTGTCAGTGACACAAGCTGACAGGAGAAGCAGTGGTCTCTGCTCACCAAGAATAAAGAAATTGCTTTTTTACTCTATATCTGCTGTCTGCCTGCTGTTTGCCTCGAACCTTCGTCCACAGTTTTCTGGTGCCCAACGTGGGGCGGAGACGGACAGGTGACTCCTCGAGTGGGATCGTCCAGAGGACCGGTAAGAGGATCGATTCCGGCCGGATCGGGAGGACCAGCTCTGGCAAAAGTTAGGACTGGCCTGCCTCAGGCAAATCCTGCATGAGAAGTCTCTGGCCTCCTCTGATTGAATACGAAGGTCGAGTGAACTGGGAGTTTCCCTAGCAGGACGAGAAATTCTTGGTGAGTAGACCGAGGGAATCCGATTGAGTAAAAGACGTAACTCAGGGTTTTGACTAGTTTACGGGAAAATATAAATTAAAATACTGTATCACTTGGCAGATAGTGGACCAGAATGCGGAGAATAATACTTGGGTCCCTCAGAGGCAGTGTAAAATGTTAAGAATGTTAGTGAGTAACACTCCCTGTGAAGTGGAATAGAATGTGAGTGGCACACTTCTAATAAATAGAGGAATGGGAGTGGGAAGGACAGAAATACATTGAGCATCTGAGAAAAACACTGTGTGGGTGGGCAAGTCTCTGCCTCCAACATCTGGTCATATTCCTGCTCCTACGGGTTAATCTGTGGTGGACACCCGAAGCCACAGAGTGTGCTCCGGGAGACGGAAGAGACTGGAGGCGGAACGTCACGAGGGCTGATCTATTCCTTTGTGTTTTGGTGCTATCCAGTCATGGGAAAGCAAAATAGTAAACCGGTCAAAAAGGTTCCTTCGGAAATCAAAAGTCTCTGTTGGAAGGGTTATTTTCAGAAAGCATGTCGGACCCCAATTCGGGTCCAAAAGGGGGTTCACCTAGAAAACTAGTAGAAAAGAAAACAGGATTGGACTTTAAAAAAAAGCGTGTAAAAAAAAAAAAAAAATGGAATAAACAAAGCGGTGGTAGATGGCCAGTTGAGGGAACTGGGAACATTTCAGAAATACAAGAAATTAGGAAAATCCTATGCAGAAATACCCAAGGCTGTTGTAACAGGGGTCCTTATAGAATAGACATGTTTGATAGATGGGAATTGGTAATTGCGCTCAGTCAAGACCCCGGTCACAAGTGTCCTTCCAATCTTCGATTTCTAGTCATACTAGAAGTCAAACATCATGCCCGGCCCCAGTATCAGGGTTCAGTTTCATCTCCCCGAAACACCAGAGTTCCGGTACCCAATTTTCTTGCCCTTTAATACAGGTCCCCAACCCCAGACACAACCCCAATCAGCCCGCAGGAGCTAACAATCCCACCACAGTAATGATACATCGCAATTGGGATATCCAGGAGCTGAAAGATGTGGTGTCCGAACTACCCGACCCTAAGGGAGTCGGTGGCTTAAAATTTGTGGAACAGCTCCAGCAATTGGACGATATGTATAAACCAAATGCTGCAGAATGGACACAGGTGCTGCGACGAAAACTAGGCACTACCTGGGCAACTGTTAATCATGGGACATGGGGGGATGGAAACGCCTGGAGATGGGACAAAGGTCACAACCGAGGCGGATATCAGGAACCCCAATTTTTAGAACAATGGGATTTGTTAAAAACTGCAATTGCAGGAAATATAAAAAGGGAACAAATTGGTTGCTCATATCAGCTGCTAAGCAGCGGAAGGATGAGATGGTCGATGAGTGGGCACACAGAATACAAGACCTGATGGCAAATCATTCTGGTCTGGAAGACAGCGATGACCGAAACCGCACTGCCGTTCCCCCTTTTGTTTCGGGACTAAGAAGTGACATTCAGAACAAAGTCCGCACATCCTGCATAGGCTGGGAGAGCATTACTTTTGAGGAAGTGAAACGCCATGCAGAGCATGCTGAGAGACAATCTAAGCAAAAAGAATCTGATACACAGTCTAAGCTGCTTGCAGCACAACTACAATATTACACAGGGTGAGCGAGCAGGGGCAGAGGATTCCAAGGCCGTGGACGTGGCAATTCTTTCGGAGGAAGAGGGTGTGGGAGGGGACAGGGGTTCCCATCTTCCAACCCTAACAATCCCTTTGCTCAGATGCCCAACCCTTCGGAGCAAACACCAGGGTCATATGCCTGCTACGGCTGCGGTGAGCTTGGACATGTCAGACGCAACTGCCCAAACAAACGCCCACCACCATCATCTCCTCTTCTCTTCCTTGGTCCTAGGAATTAGCAGGGACCCCCAGCCATTTCTTCCAGTTTCCTCTGCTTACCCGTCATGCTGACACAGATCCTTTACTGACTTTGATAGTAAATGACAAGGAAACTGTCTTCCTTGTGGACACGGGAGCCACACGCTCCACTTTGTCACTGCTGGAGGTCCCTGCCTCGAAAGACACTGTGAAGGTTCTCACTGCTTCAGGACAACCACACACTTTACTAGTTTCAAAGCCTCTGCAAGTGCAACTCAGCACCAACAGCTCTCCATTAACTCATCGATTCCTGTTAAATCATCTGTGCCCTGTCAATCTACTAGGAAGAGACCTCATGACTAAACTGTCAGTCTCAATCTCACTGACAGAACAAGGATTTTACTGCTCCATTCCTAAGCTCCTGTGCCAAATCTCCCCACACCCCAAACCCTCTTTTGCAACCTGGACCCCAGACATCTCCAAACACACCCTTCTCCTTAAAGCCCTATACTCTTTTCCTTCATGTCTTTTTCCCTACTTGCAGGTCCCCGACACCCTACACTGTACTGCCCAGTACTTCCCTGCCGAAGTAGACACACCTTGGTTAGAATCTTTTCTCTCTTCAGGTACATGCCCCGAGACCCTTCACATTCCCTGCATTTTCATCTCATCTACTAAAGCTGCTGCTTCAGTCCATCTCACATACTCACAGAACATTTTCTATCTAGGAGGTTTGGTTCCCCACGTTTCCTTGGCCAAATCTAACACCGTTCGTTGGGTTGAAATTGGGGAATTGGTCGAGCAATGTCTAAATAGGTCAGATTGGCTATACGTCGCACCAGGCATTTTTGATACTTCCGACCATTTGATAACTAAGGTGTTAATCCAGATTGACCTGCCAGTCATTCGTTCCCTCTGTCACCCATCTCTTTCTCTATGCTCTCTACAAACTGACTTTTTCCCATGGCTTTCTTCAATTCCTGACACCCTATGGTCTCAGGGAAAGAACAATTTTGGCAGGATCGCAAATTGTGAACCTCTGGTGGTTTTTCTGAAGTCATCCTTCCATCCTCGCCTTGCGCAATATCCTCTTTCTCTCGAGGCCGAACTCGGAATTGCTGCTGTATATAAAGACCTCATTAAAAGTGGGGCTATAATTCCTATCAAATACTCTCCTGTAAATTCTCTTATTCTGCCAGTAAAGAAAGCTGACAGTTCTTGGCACTTTGTCCAAGACCTCAGACAAGTTAATTCTGCTATTTTTCCTAGGGCACCGATTGTTCCTAATCCTTCTACTATTCTCTCTATGATTCCTGCAACGGCTCGTTATTTCTCAGTAATTGACTTAGCAAATGCTTTCTTTTCTATTCCTGTACATCCTGATTCTCAGTTTTGGTTTGCTTTTACTTTTCAAAATCGCCGTTGGACATGGGCTATTATGCCACAAGGTTATACAGAGGCTCCTTGTGTATACGGCCAAGTGCTTGCTCAGAATCTGGAGGGCTTCTGGCCCAACAGGGGGAGAGCATTGATACAGTACGTCGACGATTTATTTCTCTGTAGCGAAACAGAGAATGCATGCACACAAGATACAGAATTATTGCTCAAGTATCTTGCAGAAAATGGGCACAAGGCCTCTAAGACCAAACTGTAGTTAATTCAAACCACCATCAGGTACTTGGGTCATGAGATCATGTGTGGTACCAGAGCTCTGTCAAAAGACCGCATAACCACCATTCAAAACCTTCCAAGACTGGTCACAAAACAACATGTTAAGTCAGGATATTCTCTGTGGCTGCATAGCTTTTGATGGGAATGTTTTTTTGTTGTGGAGTTGTGCTGCGTGATTTCCCGAAGTGGATTGTCCTTGATTTGTCGCTGGAACTTGGATCGCCACGGAAATTAGTGTTTCCTTGATTGCCGCTGAACCCGGTTTCGCCACGGACTTTTTCATGATCTGGAAACTAGCGCATATAAAACTATGGTAAGATCCATCCATCCATCCATCCATTTTCCAACCCACTCAATCTGAACACAGGGTCACGGGGGTCTGGAACCAATCCCGGGCAGGGTGCCAACCCACCGCAGGACACACACAAACACACCCACACACCAAGCACATACTAGGGCCAATTTAGAATCGCCAATCCACCTAACGTGCATGTCTTTGGAATGTGGGAGGAAACCGGAGCGCTCAGAGGAGACCCACGCGGACACGGGGAGAACATGCAAACTCCAGACAGGGAGGATCCGGGAAGCGAACCCAGGTCCCCAGGTGTCCCAACTGCGAGGCAGCAGCACTACCCACTGCGCCTAATTTAAAAGTAGTATCAGCTTGCAGCCTGAGAAGTTGTTGGATTGTAAATTTTTCTGAAAGAGCATAGCCTTTACAAAATCTAGCTAACACTGCCGACATTCCTCTTTCTGGTCGCATACAGTGGAATGAGCAGGCTGAGAAGGCGCTATGTGATTTAAAAAGTGCACTACTTTCTGTGCCAGCTTTAGGACTCCCTGACTATTCTCGTCCATTCACTCTGTTCATGGACGAAAAGGGGGGATACATGAATGCAGTACTAACACAGCTCCATGGAGAAAAAACAGAGGCCAATAGCCTATTTTTCGAAAAAATTGGATCCAGTGGCTATGGGACTTCCAACCTGTCTCAGAGCAGTAGCAGCCACAACAGAAGCTGTGCTAGCCAGTACAGATATAGTGCTCATGAGCCCCCTAACAGTAAAGGTGCCTCATGCCGTACATTCCATTTTAGTACAGGCTAAAACCTCACATCTCACTACTGCTAGGGCAATACATTATCAAAACATACTCTGTACTCTGTCAAATGTCACAATTGAAAGATGCTCCACTTTAAATCCAGCCACTCTTCTTCCCCCTGAAGAAGAAGGGGAGCCACATAACTGTTATGATGAAATAACTAAGGAATTAAAACCCAGACCAGACCTGCAGGAAATCCCCTTAGAAACAGGGGAGATAATTTATGTGGATGGATTTTCCTTACGATTGGAAAATGGAACACCCTCAACCAGCTATGCAGTGGTCAAGTTTAAGCGCACAAGCAGCTGAATTGATAGCTCTCATCCGAGCTTGTCAGTTGTCAGAAGGAAAAATCATAACAATCTATACTGATTCCAGGTATGCTTTTGGAGTCTGCCATAATCATGGAGCATTATGGAAATTGAGGGGATTCAAGACCAGTACTAGCAAGCCCATCCAACATCAAAAGTTAATAGAATCCCTCTTAGAAGCCATAACCAAACCATCAAAACTGGCAATAGTTAAATGCCAAGCCTATACTGGGAAACAGGACCCTGTCAGCAAAGGAAACAAATTAGCTGATCACTTTGCTAAACAGGCAGCATATAATAATACACCAGTCTCTTTATTCCAACAGAAAGATGACAAAGACACTGATAATCAAATTATCTCTTTACAGAGTGCAGCCATGGACAGAGAAAAGAGAAAATGGTCCTAAGAAGGATCCCTCTCTGATGGGGTCTGGACCCATAAGCAAAATAACAAACCTTTTCTCCCAAAGGCTTCTTTCCCAGGTATGGCAAAAATCACACATGGCCTGGATCACGCTGGAAAGGATGCAATTACTCAAGATGTCGAGCAACATTGGGGAGCCACAGGTTTCTCCACGTATGCAGAGCAATTCTGCAGACGCTGTGCATTATGTCAAAAATTTAATGTAGGTAAAGGTACCCAGGTAAGTCCCGCTATCACACCTAACCCAATGGGTCCATTCGAACATCATCAAATGGACTTCACTGAATTAACACCGTCTAAGGGCTACCGTTACTGCTTGGTAATTGTCGATGTGTTCTCCCGATGGGTGGAAGCTTTCCCTTCCAAACATGCAGACACCAAAACTGTGGCAAAAGCCTTGATAAAAGAAATCATTCCAAGATGGGGAATACCACAGAAATTGCAGACTGATAATGGAACCCATTTTGTGAACTCTTGGCTCCAGATAAATGTACATCATTACTGCAAGTACCATCCCCAAAGTGGAGGTATTGTAGAGAGGTGCAATGGCACTCTAAAATCTAAATTGGCAAAAATCTGTGAGCAGACAAATTTAACCTGGCCTGACGCTTTACTCCTGGCCTTAATGGGATTGAGAGGGAGGACACACCGGCAGTTAGGACTGTCACCATTCGAAATTCTGACCGGACGGCCCATGCCTGTCGGCGTGGTTATTGGAAATGTTACCCTGCATACTGTGGACAATGATCTTCTCTTCAGTCTTGCAGGTCTTCGAGCATCCTTGAAGGAGGTACACGAGCAGGTTAACCAGGCTTGGCGAACCAATCCTCCACCAAAGTAGTCACAGATTCCCTGGATACTGGTCAGAGACACCCGAAGGAAGCACTGGCATCAACCTCACTGGAGGGGACCGTTCCAAGTGCTGCTATCCACACCTCACACCATTAAAGTCGAAGGACTTCCTGCCTGGATTCACGTGTCGCATTGCAAAAAATGGCACTCATAGCTCTGCTAGTCCTAATCTTTTCTATCCATCTGACTTTGGGACAACGACAAACAGGTGGTGACCATCTGACTCACCAACTGAAGCAAATACATGGGGACTTTCCCACGTTAACTTTCCAAATAGGGAAGACTGCCTCATTCCAGATTGACTTTTGTGCCATTGCTCCCTATGGATCCAGCAGACAAGACAAATGGAGATGGTCTGAAAATATGTTTGTGTGACTCGACCCGGGTATAAATCTGATTCAAGCTCCTCCTCCAGCCTGTCTGAATGTTCAAGCTGGAGTGATGTGTTTGCAAACACTGGCAACCAGGATTGGGGGTATAATCCGTGGGAAGCCCAGGAGCATGATTTAAAAACAAGGTTTTCTATAATTAAATCAGGATTTATGCTTGTTGTACGTATATTCCGAATAACACTGCTCCTGATGGCTCCATCACCCGTGCCCTCGCTGGTCTGACCGCTCTCTCCCTAGAATTGGCTGAAAACTCAGGCATCGATACCCCTCTTGATGAATGGTTTATATCCACCTTCGGTTCTTAGGCCAATGGTTTAAATCCATTTTTGTTTCCCTTTTAGTTGCTTTAACTGTTATTCTCTTGATTGGCTGTTGTCTTATTCCGTTAATCCGTTATTTTATCCAAAAGTTATTCACTGCCTCAATAACTAAAGCTTATTTCCTCCACACAGAACGCATGCATCTTCTCTCCTAGCCCCAATTCTCTTCTCAGTCCACTCTCGACCAAGATTGTTTTGTTTGAACTATTCTTTGTTCAAAAAGGGGGGAATGTGGAATAATAAAAAAATTAAAATCAATATATTAAATAATAGTTGAACAAAGAATCTTGGACTGAGGACCTTTTGACCTATTTTTGTACTTAGATAAACAAATCTAAAATGCCTTGATGATTACTATCTGTGTGCATTTGGGTGGATGGAAAATATATTATTATGCAAACCAGCTGATGCTAAGAAAATCTATATGTATATATATATATTTGCAAGTGTAAGAATTCTTTGTGTTAGCCATATGAATGCATTGGGGTTGTTAGGAGAGGAAAACCATTGCCTGTATAGTCATTTTAATAATATAGGTGTATTGCTGGTTTGTATTGATGGGCTATGGATTAATTGATTATTGATAAGACTTACATGTAGGGATTGGGTGTGTGCACAAGGCTGAAGGAACAGGCCTGCAGCATTTTTATCAAGCTGCTGACTTATAGTCTGTACTCAGGAAAACTGCTAATCTTTTTTATTTTCCAAACGTCTGTGATGTAAAAGATGTAAATCTCTTTTATAAAAAGGAATCTCACCCCCCCAAGATTGGGCTATTGCTGGTAACTGTCAGTGACACAAGCTGACAGGAGATGCAGTGGTCTCTGCTCACCAAGAATAAAGAAATTGCTTTTTTACTCTATATCTGCTGTCTGCCTGCTGTTTGCCTCGAACCTTCATCCACAGCAATAATGCACATTATGTTCATTATACATCAAGAGAGGTTATGTTTAGTTCATATCATATGATTTTAAAGCCATATATGCAATTCCGTTTGAAGTGAAATGTTCCATATCATTAAATCAATATAATAAAATTTCCATGGAAAAGCTAATGCTGCATGGCAACTTACTCAGGAACAGGTGGAAGAGTTGACTAGTTTTGTATATACAAGATTTAAGCAAGAAAATGCAATATACTGTTGAGAACAAAGAATATTATCTTATATGTTGGTATAAAAATCTCTATAGGTCGGAAAGATCATGATCATTGTGAGACAGTTGCAACAGTTTTAGATGTTGTGGTTAATGGTAGTGTGCACCTATGTAAATCAAGTTTCATTACACAATTAAAGTCAACAGATTTTATGAACTTGTGAGAGCATATATGAGGTGAGACACAAAAATAAAAGGATTGGTAAAAAAAAAAAAAAAAAAAAATATCGATGAATTACAGCACAAGGTGTCAAACTCCGGTTCTCGTGGGCCACAGTGGCTGCATGTTTTCATTCTAACCATCTTCTTCATTAGTGAGCCGTTTTTACTGCTAATTAACTTCTTTTGCTTTAGTTTTAATTAACTTGACTCAGACCCCTTTTTCCTTAATTAGTAGCCAAACAATAATGAGACATCAAACAAGCCACCACATGACAGAAAAAACAGAAAAATCAACAGATTTGGAAATGTCTGCTGTGGCAGAATGAGAGCAGCAACAAGCCATGGAATTAAATAATGGGCTTAATTAACAGCAAGAATCAGCTTCTCATTAAGAGACTGGTTGGAGTGAAATTGGTTGGAGTTTGAAATTCCAGTTTAGCTAGTCATCTGTTGGCTCGTTTCATGTCTCATTTCTGTTTGACTGCCATTTAATGAAGAAACAAATCAATTCAGAGGACTGAATCCTTAAAAACAGGGCTACCGAAATGAAGGGAAAATGAGTTAATTAGCAGTGAAAAGTAGTCACTAGATTGAAAACCTGTAGCCACTGCGGCCCTCCAGGCCTGAATTACAGCATTCTAAACATTGTCACCTTCTATATACTCCCCCTCCCGGTCTCTACACCGCTCCATACGTATCTTCCATTGATTGAAACAGTGCTGGAAGTCTTCTTGCTTGAGGCTCTTCAACAGGCTTGCCATTTTTTCTTCACTTGGTCCATTGAAGAAAAATATGTTCCCTTCAGGTCACTTTTGATTTTCGGGATCAATTAAAAATCACAGGGAGCTAAATCAGGCGAATAGGGAGGACAGGAATGTTTTTGTCAGCCAAAAACTGCTTTATGGAAAAAGAGAAAATTCGCAAGAAATTTGATGTTGATTTGTTCTTCAATTTTTTCACCCAACATTATCGTGGCAACTCATGTAGCGATTGTTGTGCAAATACTGACTGGGATATTCACAGGATATACCAGCCGGTAGGCGGTTTGAGAGGGGATATACTGTAGTTCTATGATTCACACCTGGCCGACCTCCAGATGGTTTTCCAGGTAAGCCCCACGCCCGTGTGTTTTTTTTTTTGTGTCTCACCTCGAATTGGTAACTGATACAAGAGCATTTGTCATGAATTGTTTTTCTATTTGTTGCTGAATGGAAGCTTATTTAGAGTTAACTAAGCAGAAATGGTGTTTACTATTTGTGCAGACTGCCTTGCCATAATGGTTGCATGAAGTTCAACAGGGTCCTTTAGATCTTAAGTAGTTTGTTTAATACTGTACTTACAAAGTGATATGTATAAATATATTCTTTTATTCCCTCAATCATCTTTGTCCACTACATGGTCATAGGGAGACAGTAATTATCTTGGCATTATTGGCTGCAAAGCCTCGATCAACCCAAAATGGGGCATTAATCCATGACAGAACAGGCTCAAAGCATTCATTCACAAAGAGCAAGTTAGTAGATGAAGCTTGGTTACCCATACTGAAAAAATAAAAAAAAGATTGTACATATCTGAAATTAACTAGTATGTTATGTTAAAGGTTGTGAGACTATGACCAGACAAAATAATAAAATGTATTTCACCATATAACCCTTTGTGCGTGTAATACATCATTCTGAAATGCTTACTTTAAAAATGAGTTGTTTTATTGATTTTTGAATGTATTTATTTATTTTTAAAATAACAATTTTTTTTTTAAAAATTGGGGGTTAATATTTTAAACTAGCCAACCTGCGGCGTACCATACTAAGGCCGCTTTTTTAATGATTTTTAAGCACAGGGAGACAATTAACATTTGAAAAATCGGTAATGTAATAAATCACCAAGAAAAGTAACATTTCATGTGCCCACACCCTACTTGTCACCTGAGTCATTTTCCTCTTTGCACAGTCCACATGCACGTCATTGTTGTTTGTGGTTTTGGCTGCTTTTCTATATATAATCCACCAAGTCACCCGACCATGGTAGTATCGAGGAGGGATGGTGTGTACAAAGGGCAGGGACGTAATCAGTGCAAGCGTATGACCCGCTAGCCATGTTTTTGAAAGTTTTGCCCTGTGCCTTATTAATTGTCATCGCAAAGGCAAATCTAACAGGAAATTGTCTTCGTGTTAAAGGAAAAGGCAAATTATCCGCGACAAACAAACTGTTTTACACAGTGCATACCAACCCGCGGCGTAGTATACGCCGCATAATTACGCCGCTTTTTTAATGTTTTTTAAGCAGAGGGAAAAAAATGAACATTTGAAAAATCCGTAACGCTGCTTTCAGTAAGTACGATGCATACACGTTTAATTTTTCGGCCACTTTTTGCCAGCTGTTTTTTCTGGTTTGGGCTGCTTTTACAGTGTTACCAGTTGTGCATATTAAATCATGAAATCCTTCGAGTAACTGTGGTGTTATGGGTCCACAGCTCTCCCAGCAAAGGCCAATTAAATAAATAATCACCGCGCTCGCGGCTTAGCGAGGGGGCGTGGTGACTGTAGCGAGCCACAGGGTGATCTGCGGTGTGGGCATTTCTCACCTAAGTGCACAAGTGAGAGACTGCCCACATCCGTGATCGTTCCTGTGGCTAATGGGCTGCAGCTGCCATGTCCTCTCCGCATATATAGAGAAGCGCGAGCAAGTTAAGGAGGAAAAAGAAAGAACAAAAAAGAGAAAGGAGAAGGAAACGGGGGAGGCAGAAGGAACCAGAAAGAAAGGCGGCAGGAAGGCTAGGAAGCCGGTGCGGATGAGCGTGCGAGCGCTCGAAGGCAGCTGTGTGGAATTCTGGGTGTTAGGCTGACACCCAGGAGTCGCAGTAGTGGTCGCTCCCGCTGAGTGAACGAGTAGTGGGGGTGACCAGTGAAGGGCGACTGGCCGTGTAAGGCCAAGAAGGCAGCGGGAGTCGGGAGGCTTGGAAGTAGGAGTCCCAAAGTGAGCGTCCTGGCCTTTGGGATTAAAGCCAAGTCTCAATCGGGAGAGTGAAACCGAAGCCAGGGATCGGGGAGCATCCAGATCAGTCATGTGGAGAGAAGGTCAGCTGCATGTAGGGCGACTCTCCTGTAGAACAGCCCAGATGGGTGTAGCAGGGGAGCCGCCAGGCTAAACAGAAGACACTGGGCTTTTTGGTTTTAACATTGTTGCTTCCTGTACTATTTTACCTCGTGGTTTTTAGAAGAGTTTTTCCTAATGGATTTTAACCTCCACGTTTGTTCGTTTGGTTTTTCACTTGCTTTTTTGTGGATTATTTATTTATTTAAAGAAGACATTGGAATGCACTACTACACTTTAGTTTGAACACTATTTTGTTCTATTTTAATAAAAGCACTGTTTGCACATTTGTTACATCATCCCCTTGCTCATTGTTATTGCCTTACTGTCTAGTTCATCGGTGACATTACCGACGGTGTTGGGTTCAAGGGCTCCCTAACAGAAGAGGGGAGCATGGAGCCGAACCTGCATTGTCACAGTAACTAATTAACTAACTAACACCCACCCACCCAGCTTGTGTGAAAAAAATGCGCCCGTTCTTTCATCATTTTGTTGCAGCTTATGAAAAATTTGCTGATCATGTTTTTTAGATTCAATATACATTGGCTTTTCACTCAGGGCGAGGGCGCGCATTCATTTCGGATTATTACATTCAGCTAGTCTGCTAGACTAATCTGCTACACAGCTGCGTTTGAACAACCGACTTATCCTGGATGAGTTTCACCGGCATTAATGATTAGGAATCTGGTTTGAATAAAATCCTGCATCCACAGGGGTTCACCAGGACCGAGTTTGGGAAACACTGCTGAACACAGACGAAACCGACTCAGGTGAGGAGTTGGGGCGGGCAAAGTGGTTGCAGCTATTGATTATTCAGTGTTGTTTGCTTGGGTGTCTGATCTGCTCGACAGGATCATAAATAAAAGGAAAACAATGTGAAGGCAATGTCACAGGTGATCCTGTGGTATAGCGGGTAAACAGCTCCCCTTCAAAATTTTTAAATAAATAATCATCACACTCACAGCGTAGCGAGGGGCGTGGAAGTGTGGCTGAAACGGTTTCCGGGTGGAGTCGTGCTGCGGGCATTTCTCCCCTGTGCAGTGTGTGAGCGAGTGAGGAGAGAGAGAGAAAGCCGGTACGTTTGAGTGAGCGAGAGCAGGCTCGAAGGCAATGTGCTCCTGTGGTATAGCGGGTCCATAGCTCCCCTTCAAAAGGCCATTTTTAATCAGGTGACTGAAAGTAGTGGAGTCAGGCACAGAGAAGGTCAGCTGGTGAGAGAGCGTCTCGACTGTTGCAGGGCCTGCATCGGTGAAGCAGGTGAGACGCTAATGAAAAAGAGGCACAGGGCTTATTGGTTTTTAAAGACTGCTTCTTTCATTGTGTTTTAACCTCAGGTTTAAAGGATTGCGCGTCTCTCTCTCTCGCGCTGCATGTGTGTGTGCCTCTGTCTCTCTGTGGCGCTGCCTGTGTGTGTGTGCGGCTCTCTCTCTCACGCTGCCTGTGTGTATGCCTCTGTGTCTCTCTGGCACTGCCTGTGTGTGTGCGCGGCTCTCTCTCTCACGCTGCCTGTGTGTGTGCCTCTGTGTCTCTCTGGCACTGCCTGTGTGTGTGCGCGACTCTCTCTCTCACGCTGCCTGTGTGTACCTCTGTCTCCCTCTGGCGCTGCCTGTGTGTGAACCAAGGTTCCACTGAGGTTGACTAATGAAGAGTCAACATGGCTCAGAGCTGCAAGTGGACTGTGGCACAGACAAACAGAAATGACGGCATGTTTTCCGAGGCGTCGCGTCCGAGTTGGTGGGCGTGGCTCTGCGAGTTTTCGTCGTATCCAATGGTCTAAGAGTTGGTGGGCGTGGCTCCTTTATGCATGCGCCATTGGGGTCTTACTTGTCAGCGGTTTAGTGAATCCACGCCCCTTCCGGCGTGCTTTCCATGGGTGGCTACTTGTCGGCGGCTTAGTGAATTATATATATAGATTATACATTTTAAATTTAATCTTGCATAGGTATTCTTTTCATTAGCTGGGTTTAGATTAAATTTTTGTGAACAAAAATGACAAGTTGGTAATATATGTGTATTTGGATGTTCATGTTGATACAAAGTGTGCACTTGAATAAGTGAAGGAGTATATTAAAGCTATATAAGTACAAGTAAAACATTCCTCATCAGCTCTTTGAAAAAATGAAAATTCAATAGATACAGAGGACAGGAATAAAATTGTTAGCAGTAATACTGTACACATGAAGCAAATTTTTTTTGATTGATTACATAAGTTAAGCTTTCTTATGCCCTTGATCGCAGACTATGTTAAATCACTGTGGCATAACAGTCTTAATATAGAATGTTCGAAAAGAATGATAAATTAGTTTAGGTATAGGTAATTCTTGCTTGCTTGGTTTTTAAATTAGCACTACATTGCAAAAACTCTGACACTGCACTAAGCAAAGCAGGCTTTCCTGTGTATTTTGAATTGCTAAATAAATATATGCGTGTTAATGTAATATTCATATCATGCATTTTTAAAAGGTCTGCTATCTGTTCACCCACAACTTATTTTTTAAACAAGCAATATATAAATGTAATTCATATTTAATGCATACAATACAGCATTTTGTAGCAACAAACCAGACAAACACTGACGTTGACTGAGGGAGCCTATCATTAGATCAGACGTAACATAGCTTGCAAAATGTGTGTTATTTTATTTAAAGTGTAAATGTGTGTTCCTATTCACTTAACTCCTATTGCATGTGAGCAGAGAAAAAATATATGAAACCATGAACTACAGTTGTATGCCACTGACAAAGAATGGAGTAGATGCATTCAACTCACAAAGTAATAAGGCAACAGTTATTAAAACAAGTATATAAACAGTCAATCTTTTGGTTCAGACTGCATTTCATAATGCCTTAAACAGTCTCAAGAGTGGCAAAACACATGTAAAATGGAGAAATCCACCAAAATGAAGGAGGCGTGCATCTCTAGAGGTGTTCCAGCATGGCTTAAGGAAGGTAACCACCAGTATGTTTTATTACAAAAAAGAGGGGTAAGCAGAGACTTCAAAAAATAACAATGATCAAAAAATTCGGATGTAAGTGTCAGTAGGCTTTGTGCCCTAGGAACCAAGTTACCCAAACTATTCTACAACCTTTCAGTAATTATTTACCATTCTGATGCTGATCTTTCTGATAATAAAATAGGTCTTTATGACCCATTTTCATTACGAGAAGAATTCATAATTATTTGCAGAATTATGGTATTTGAGGTTTCCTCTAGAGTGCCTCTTTCTCTTGCGCGATTTGGCTCAAAAACTAACCAGCATATTGTCATCTCATAACAGGCTTAAGTTTCAAGTATGGTATTTTTCCTTACATCCATTTTAGCTCTAGACTGTCCTCAAGAAACTGTGATACACAGACACACGCACACACAGACAGACACACACCCATCATCGAGATAACAATGTTTTTGGTATCAGGGACCCTAAAACCAAATCCATTGAAAACCAGAGATTGAAACTTTTGAAGAACCTAAAACTTTCACTCCCCCCCATAAACGATAGGTTATGGTGGGGGAGAGCACAAAGCAAAAAGGGAAAAAGAAAAAAAAATGCACTGACCTTACAATACAGGTGTATGGTATAGTATCTGTGGAAGCCGGCCCGGACACAGACAGGCGGACACGTTGACGTCACCCACAACACGTTTATTATACATATTACTTACACAAGTGCACCTCAAACCCCCAGATACCCCAAAGTCCAGGCCACTCCTCAAATGCCTTTTCCTTCTCTTCAGGCTGCCTCTTTCCTCTCCTCCTGAGCTCTGTCCACTTCCACCCGACTCTTGCCACTCTATGAAAGGAGGCAGCGCCTTTTATATGCACCCGGATGTGCTCCAGGTGCTTCCCAGCAATCTCCCACCGGCACTCCCCAGTGTGGCGGAAGTGCCGCTGCATCCCGGGTGTCTTGGCTCCTCTTCCCCCCAGCACTTCCGGGTGTGGCGGAAGTGCTGAGGTCCAGGGCTCTCCAGGCATGGGGGCGCCCCCTGGCCAGCTCTGTACCCATGGCCCCCAAAGGAACCCCCTTGAGGTCTGGAGGAGGCACAAGCCCTCCTCCGGTCTTCCTGGGCGTCCCAGCTGGGTACCACCCCCAGCCACGTGCCACATATCTCATATTATTTTATTCACCATATTTTCTCCATATCCAATAATGTTAAATAAACTGAAAATTCGGAAAGCATGCAAATAGTTTAGATGCCTGCAGCTATTTTTTTTTGGTCCATGGTGTGTTACGTTAAAATACGAAGCATCTTACTATAGGAAATGTAATAGAGATTTAAATCAAATTTTTGTCAAAAAAAACACCCAAAAAGCAAAACAAGAAATGTCTACAAACACAAACAGTAGGATACAGCACACATCAGCTGATTCTTTCTTTTATACTAAACTAGCTGTGTAAGCCTGTGCTGTAAAAAGCCTGGGGTCCTAAAAACTATTGAAATGGTCAGAAAAAAAATTAAATGTAGAGATGTCAGGTAATTGAAAGGAACTACTCTGGGCATCTCTCTCCTAGGGGGATTCCTTTTGCTGACATGCTCACATCGCTTGTTCATTAGTTGCGGGAGGAAAAGTAAAAGAGATATTGTTTTGCTGATGTTAGTGGCTAAGCGACTTTGTCTTTCTTTGGAGGTTTCGTTTTGTTGACATGCTTGCCTCACTTGTGTATTAACAGCGGGAGGAAAAGTAAAAGGGATATTGTTTTGCTGATGTTAGCAGCTAAGCAACTTTGTCTTTCTTCTGAGGTTTCGTTTTGCTGACGTGCTGGCCCTGCTTGTGTTATTAGCGGTTAATTAAGCGAGTGTTCTGTTTCCTCGGAGGTGGAACCCTTAACCCACACACACTTCAACGCGTAAACGTTTATATATAAGGCAAGTCAGTTAATTGGTCTCATTGAGTGCATAGGGCATTACTGTATTATGTTTAAATATCCAAGATGATTCAGTCTATAATTGACAGCCATTAAGGACCTTGCCCCTAAAGCATCTATTTGAAAACCCAGAGTATTTAAATTGGGATACTGTGTGATTTTTGCCACAAAATGTCTAGACACGATGTTTGGTGGAGACTGTAAAAATATTGCTTTTGTGTTCCATATTTATGTTTCTAACATACAGTAAATGTATTTCTGATATAGTAAAATGAACAAGGGCAAAGCAATACATACAGTATATTGCAACTTTGCTGTTGTATTTAAGGCCGTTGTTTTAAAGTGACACTGACATTATTAACTGATGATCTTATTACAATTTCAGGTATTTACTTTGGTTTTTTTTGTGTTATTTTGATGTCATTTTGGGAATTTTGACAACCGTATTTTTCTTCTGGTCACCTCCATTATTGTTCATAGTTTATCTCTATTTTAAACTATGACTAGGGTGACCAGATTTTCAAAGTTCCAAACTGGGACACTTGTGTAGGCTGACCAGATTGTAATGGTCCCAAAATGGGACACAATTTATTAATCCAGCAAGTGTGCCAAGCACAAATGAAAGAGAATTTATACGAGAGAAAGAAAATTTATTTTGGGTGATTTACTCTCTCAAGCAACAACAATAATTATTATTAATAGGGAAATTGTCTTTTCGCATGACCTTTGAAGATTACCTGTTAAAACAATAAATTATATACTGTACAATGCTACACTTTTATTATTCTTACCCTCTTACTAAATGACAGATATGAAATGATAGTTTACTGTGCAGTGTCTGCTGGTTCACATCATTAAACATATTGCTTCTGGTAAATTATTAGAAGTATTTTCAATAAAGTACTAATTTGCAAGAGTCTATTTTTATACATACAGTACTTGTTCTTAATAATGAAAATGCATGAGTACAGATTAACTCAGCTTTGTTTATGTATAAAAATGAAAGAATCTGCAATGCTTATTTAGTTGTTTGTTAGCATTAATAATGTATTTTTCTACTTTAGACTTGTTAACCTGCATTGATAATTGCCTGTGATATTAAATGTTACTTTCCCTGCCCAGATTTATTTTCAAGTGACTACTTCTCCACCATTTATATTAATGTCAATAATGGTAAGAGAAAGAATTGAACTTCTGAAATCTACTGAAGTCCATTCTACTCTAAACAAATTATAGTACTTTAGCATGTCTGTAACCTGACTCATAAGAAGTGTTTTTAGTTTATGATGCTTTGAAATGAGGAAAGCAGATTTTGGATAATAAGTTAATGGGAGAAATATAAAATGTATCTGGATCAAAGATAACGCTTATTTTTCAAGTTGTCTGAATAATTTCCAACCACTAGTGAAACTGCACTCTATTTACTCTTCAGTCTTCTGCCTTCTTAGTTGTCAGAACTGACTTTGAGGAATGAGGAAGACTCTGCCTTTTCAACAAGCTGTCCTCCTAGCTTCTGTTTCATAAGGCTCCAGTTCTCCTGTCTGAGTTGTTTTGTTAAAGTTTGATGTTCTCTTTTTCATGGATTATAGTGTAAAGACCATGTGTGTAGTAGTAAAATTAATTTGATGTGATTACTAATTGTAATTTAAAGTTCACCAAGAAAAAAAGACTTTTCTTTAGCCCCAGAAAATTACAAATGGTCTTACTGATTATTTCTTATTTCATTTCTAAGTTGCCATAATTGAATGCTTCATTAGTTTTACCAGGTTTCTGCAGCTTTTGATATTTTTGAAATACATATATTTTTATCTACAAGTTTCTATAAAAGTGTAAATTGCTTTAAGTCATTGTTGCCAGAAAACTAAATGGAAATTGCTAAATATTTGAAAGTACTACTAAAGAATAAACAATAGGCAAATTGTTTATAGTGCAACCCAGTTCTATTTTGTTTGGATAAGCAGACACAGTTATTGGAAGTATCACATCAGATTTTGTGTAAGGTAAAGGGAGCATTTTCTAGGAACGGAGCCAACAACTCATAGCTGTCTTTCATAACTTTCTTGTTTTCATAATATCACCTTTATCCATAAGTCTGAAAATGTAGTATCCACAATATAATTTATGTTTCTAAGAGTCATTTTAAAATGTGTTGGTGAATGAATCACAGTCATATTAGGAAATGAAAAAGGTAATGCAACCTAAGAAGCAGTAGAAGATACTGCATTAAAGGCCATTGACCTGCCTTAGTAAACTGGAAGATATAAATTAATATTAAAATCAAGTAATGGCAAAAGTGAACACACTTTCAGAAATGAGCAGAAACAGATTTGATATAATTTATTTAAAATGCATTTTTTAGCATACATGTAATATGTTTTTGAAATGGGCAAACAATTACATTTCTGCTGTAAACAGCATCTTAAGGTATTCAACATCTTCAGACATATAATACAGTTGTTTACACACATACACACGCACAAAGACATATCCTATATATAAACATCTACGCATGGAAGTGTGTGTGTCTGTCTGGCCGGGAAGTGAGAGGTGGAGTCAGGGTAAGAGCTCCACCTCTGAGGAAACAGAAAATTAAACGTCTATGCGTGGAAGTGTGTCTGTCTGTCTGTGCGAGGCTACTACAGCATGAAGCTCAGAGAGCCGGCAAGGCGCCCCCAAGTTAACAAGTCAGAAGAATAAAGTGACTCTGTTGCCAAAGTAAAACCACAGAGAAAAGAGAGAAACTCTTACACAAGCACATTGGCAAAACGGTATCCCTTTTACTTTTCCTCCCGCCGCTAATACACAAGCGAGGCGAGCACGTCGGCAAAATGAAACATAGGAGAGAGATGCCCAGAGTAGTTCCTTTCAATTACCTGACATCTCTGCATTTCAATTTTTTTTCTGATGATTTCAATAGTTTGTAGAACCCCAGGCTTTTTACAGCACAGGCTTACACAGCTAATACAGTATATACAGTGGAACCTCGGTGTGCGAGCATAATTCGTTCCGGAAACGTGCTCGTAGTCCAAAGCACTTGTATATCAAAGTGAATTTCCCCATAAGAAATAATGGAAACTCAGATGATTTGTTCCACAACCCAAAACTATTAATATAAAAATGATTAATACAAAATATAAAGTAAAAATACATAAAACAAATTAACCTGCAGTTTACCTTTGAAAAGAATCATGGCTGGTGTGATTGAGTTTCTAAACTCTTTTGGGATTGCACCCAATGGGACGACATGTGGAAGAGCGTCCCAAAGCAATCGCAGTCTCCCAGCGCTGTAGCAGTTCGCCATAAAAGCGAATCCGAAAAGATCGCGGACATGCTATAAGCGCCTGCCGTCAATGGGTGATACAAGGAACAAGGAACATTATAAATGTACAGGGCCCTGCCTGACTGCTGTGTCTGTGTTCAAATAACCGCGCTGTTGCTGTTTCAAGCTGAATAAAGCTGGTGTTGCTAAAGTACTGAGACTCAGCTTCGTGTTTTAGGGTGCAAGACGGGGACTCGCACGTCACAGCACACACGTGCGCGCGACCACACACACGAGCGCGCGCGTGCACACACACATACACACATATGCACGCGCGCACACACAGTCACAATGCTAATGCTGTAGTAAACAGTATATGCTTGTACGGATGTTGACTATATGAGTGAGGCACGCCGACTCAGACGGAGAATAGGAGACAATTGCCCACAATCCCGTAGCGAGAGAGAGAAGAACCATCAGCTCAGTTGTGATCACATGACACTCAGCAGACAAAGCGTATACATACAACTCGTACTGCAATACCTCGCTCATTTATCATCCATCCATCCATCCATTTTCCAACCCGCTGAATCCGAACACAGGGTCACGGGGGTCTGCTGGAGCCAATCCCAGCCAACACAGGGCACAAGGCAGGAAACAATCCTGGGCAGGGTGCCAACCCACCGCAGTCGTTTATCAAGTCAAAATTTATTAAAAATTTTTGGTTGTCTTGCAAAACACTCGTAAACCAAGTTACTCGCAAACCGAGGTTCCACTGTATATATATATATATATATATATATACATTTTTTTTTTTTTTTTTTTTTTGGGACAGATGGCCGGGGGCCTTGCCCCGTCACAATGCCCTTCTAGTGGAAGGTCTGGGGCAGAGGACATATCCACAACAATACCTCCTCCGGGGCACAAGAGAGGAGCCTCCCTGAATTGCATCGGGACTACGGGCTTGAAGCTTGGATGCTCAACTCTATTGGGTTTACTGCCAGGAGGCGCCTGGAGAGTCCCAGAAACATGCAGCACATCTGCCACACTCAGGAGTGCTGCCGGAGGAAGATCAGAGTGCACCTGGAATGCTTTCAAGTGCACTATAAAAGAGGCCGTCTTACTCCTTTTCCGAAAGCAAGAGTCGGGAGGTGGAGAATAGAGCTTGTGTGGAGGAGAGAAGGCGGTAAAGAAGAGAGAAAAAGAGAGAAAAGAAAAAGAGCAGTGTTAAGTGTTTGTGATTTGGAACTGTTTTATACTGTGGGGAACAGGGAAGGTGTGGCAAGGGAAAATAAAATGGATGTTTTGCACTTGTGTCTCAATGTCTGTGTGTGTCTGGGGCTGGTTTTCCATTACAGTATATATATATATATATATATATATATATATATATATATATATAGATATAGATATAGATATAGATATATATATATATAAATATAGATATAGATATATTATTTTTGTCACTGGAACAGAGGCATCTTAAAGGACTTGATCAGAGTCACTCTGTTTATTGAATCACTAGATTTGTGATTTTTTTTAGTCAAACACATTAACCACTAGGCCATACACCTTACAATAAAGGTTAGTAAATCTGGTTTGTAATATTACAACTTTAAGTAATGGCTTTACATGGAAATTGAGAGCCTGCAGTGGTGAATGCAACATTTTTCACGGCAAGTTATAGCCTAGTGATAACATTCGCTTCAAAACAGCATGTAAAATTCCTATGTGATAACTTTTTTACAGTGCTGTGCTTGCAAGGTTACTTGCAATTTCTTCTCACTTCCAAAAACGTGATTTAAAAGTGTATTTTGTATAGTAACACAATTTCACTGTTCTGTTCCTGTGACAGCAATGCAATTATCACTTCAACATTGTTTCATGTCCTGAGCGCTGCAGGGTATGAGCTGATAAAGAATTCACAGCTCTATACTCACTCTCCACTGTTATGATCTGGCATACATTTCTCAATTAATCTTGTGATTCCTGCAGATTGGTAGCAGAATGCATTGCACACAGAATTATTTGATAGACCAATGATTTCACAGTCTGCACATTTTGATTAATGAACATTTTACACATGTGGCCTTTTTTATTATTTATTTTTTTGTCTGACTATAATCTGCACCCCTTTTAATTTTCAAAGGAATTACTTACAAGCCATGCACAAATCACTTCTAATACCTTATGGATGGATTTGAAGACAATAAGGCAATCATCTAGAGAAATATTTTTATTGTGTACCCTGTTCAGTGCTGTTTCCTGCCTTGCACCCAATGTTGCAGCCATAGGCTATGTCCAACCGCACATCTAATTTGGATTAAGTGGGCTTGTAAAATGCAAATTAAATTAAAATTATTGCATAAATATTTTAACAACATTCATTAGTACTAGGGTGTTGTACCGTGTTAGCCATTATGAATATTAATAATTGGGCTGACTGGATTATGGTAAACTTAGACACTGTTAGTTTGAGGTTTATAGCCGAATTATATATCTTTAATAGAAATTGAGATGGATTTGTTGAGATAGCCATTCAGTCAGATCAGTCAGTGGCGGACCCAGCAGGTTGGGAGTTGTTTTTCCCTGGGAACTTCCTTAATGGGGGCCCACAAACATGACTATGTCTGCACTGAGAGGTCTGTGGCACAGTGCAGTTTTTAAATAAATAATTGTATCCTGTGAAGTGCATATTCTGACCGGGTGCTGGTGTGTGCGAGCGCACTTCCCTCCAGTACTGATTGGGGTGCTTGGCTGATCAAGCATACATGTGCAAAAACGAGAGGATCAGTCAGGTGCCTCGTTCACACCTCGGAGTGGGCAAAGCCTCTGTGGCAGGGGAGGACAGACTGAAGAAAAGAAACAGAGAGAAGAGGAAAGAAGTGAGTGAAATGGACGGTAAAGATAATAGAGAGAAGGGCTGGAACGGGATGAAGCTGGTGTCACAGAGGAGAAGCAGATGGATGGGAAAGTGTGCCCCGGCGAAAGAGCGTGTGGCCGATGCTCAAGAGGGAGCTGAGGGTTGCTCCTGCTGAGCAGCCTGGGAGTGGGAGTGACCAAACTACTCCAGCAGGACTCCCCTGCAAGGCCAGGGAATGGCAGCATGAGTCAAAGGGACTGAAGCTTGGTTTGGTGCCCTGTACACACCAACTGACTGGCAACAGAGGCCCAAGTAGAATCAAAGGGTTGTCTGCGCCTACTGGTTGATGCCTCCTCGTGCTGCGGAATCTGAGGAGGGGTAAGCCAGGGAGATGTTGGATTTTAGAAAGCATCACCACGGCTAGTAGTTTTTAAAAGAATATGTTTGGCCTTGGATTTTAACCTCGTTTTATAGATATATTTATTTTGTGACTTTTAACCTCCAACATTTGCAACTGATTGTGTTTATTTATTGGGACAATTTGAATCAGTGCACTAATTGCACTTTGTTTTTGGATAGATTTTAATAAAAGCACTGGCACTTTTTGCACCAAATCCTTGCTGAATGTGTGTGTCCTCATTTGCGCAGCTCATCTCAGTGTCATCTCATGACTATCATTGGCTAAGGGCTGAAGAGGCTCCCGGATGTGACAAGGGAGTGCGGAGTTGACCCAGACCATCACAAAGTCATGTTTATCCCAATATAAAGCCTCATATGAATAACATAACTTGTGGAATGAAGTTTTGAAGTTTAAAAAGGAGATATGTTGTTTCTATAAACATACATGCTGCCACAGGACTATTCCTGCACATGTTATCCAACTAGAAAATGGGTAAGCAGAAAACATGTGGTTAACATAAAATAATAAGAATGAGCTCCTTTTACTTCAATTTTGATTACACTCACACACTTATTTGCTTCAAGCAAACCGACAAGTATACCTGGTCAAAGTAGCAACAGCAAAGAGCATGAAGTAGTGCAAAGTGACAAGGGGAGAGAGATAGATCTTCTGATGAAAAAAGCAGCCACGCAAATAACACAGAAGACAGTGCAACAGATGCAGATGAAAACTATAATAATGAGAAAGAGAGAGAAATGAATGTGCACCAAGTGAGGAAAATGACAGTGACATGTCATATCACAGGCTACCAATGATCAAGGGGGCCAACAAACAAGCCCACTTCCTCCAATTCAAAAGCCTTTCTCCACCACTGAGATCAGTGACTAATTTAATAATATCCCAAATGGGGTAGCCAGTTTATTGTCTGAGATTCAGTGGGCTAAACGTGAACTTACATTCAGGAGGCTCTTTTGAGTAATGTTTAGGAAAATGCAGAGTTTATTGAGAAGAGGGCTATATAAAAAATAAATAGAATTTAATTAACTTTATCCCTCTAAGCATTAAAGCGTATCTTCCAGAGCTTTCGTTTTACTATTTATCAAAGCAACACAGTGTTTCTTATTATTTCCACTGATGTCCCCAAGGTTACATTTTATAATTAAACTGAAATACATTTGCTTAAGTAATTTTTCAATGTCTTTTAAAACAACATTTTGCCTCCACTGAACAAGACAGAAGTATTTTAGTTCCATTAGCCTGCCAGAGTAGGACATGCCCTTCACTCCAGGTTATTGATTTTCTCATGAAAAAAAAAGCACTGGTGTATTTATATCTTTTAGTACCCTAAGTTCTTGTCAATAAGCCGCGGCTTATCTAAGGAAAAAAGTTGTGAAAATGAAAAAATAGAATATCGGCTTATACATAAGTCCGGCTTATACATCCATCGCGGGGGTTGCGTTCCAGAGCCACCCGCGAAATAAGAATATCCGCGAAGTAGAAACCATATGTTTATATGGTTATTTTTATATTGTCATGCTTGGGTCACAGATTTGCGCAGAAACACAGGAGGTTGTAGAGAGACAGGAACGTTATTCAAACACTGCAAACAAACATTTGTCTCTTTCAAAAGTTTAAACTGTGCTCCATGACAAGACAGATGACAGTTCAGTCTCACAATTAAAAGAATGCAAACATATCTTCCTCTTCAAAGGAAGAAACAAATCAATATGTCTGTTTGGCTTTTAAGTATGCGAAGCACCGCGGCACAAAGCTGTTGAAGGCGGCAGCTCACACCCCCTCCGTCAGGAGCAGACAAAGAGAGGGAGAGGGAGAGTTTGTTTTTCAGTCAAAAATCAATACGTGCCCTTCGAGCTTTTAAGTATGCGAAGCACTGTGCAGCATGTCTTTTCAGGAATCAGCTTTACAAAAGATAGCAACGTGAAGATAATCTTTCAGCATTTTTAGACGAGCGTCTGTATCGTCTAGGTGTGCAAACAGCCCCCCTGCTCAATCCCCATACGTCAGGATCACAGATAGTCAGCGCAAGATTGACAGAAAAGTAAGCAATCTAGCTTCTCAGCCATCTGCCAATAGCGTCCCTTGTATGAAATCAACTGGGCAAACCAACTGAGGAAGCATGTACCAGAAATTAAAAGACCCATTGTCCGCAGAAATCCGCGATATATATTTAAATATGCTTACATATAAAATCACAATTTAAATGACCGCTACGCGCTCGTGTTGACTCGGTGACGCCCAGAGCAGAAAGAACGCGCTCCGGCCGCTCCAATCGCGCCATGCGGGGAGTGAGAGAGACGGCAATATCTCACACTCTCTCCCCCCTTAAAGAAATTAAATGGGCGCGAGTGAGACCACTGACCTCCCTCCCTTCTATTAGTTATAGGTTATAGTATGTTCGGCTTATCCATGAGTCCGGCTTATCTATGATACGATTTTATTTTAAAAATTCGTATGATTTTTGGTCTCCGGCTAATACATGAGTCCGGCTTATAGACAAGAACTTAGGGTACAATCCAAATGCTGTCTCACTATAGATTGTTAAGTTTAAAAGACAGGTGTTCTGAAAAACAAAGATGTGAAAAACTTTAAAACTTTAAAATTTGGCAATGACTAAAAATTGCACAGAAGTGTATCATGAGTGTATCATGAGTATCAAGATGAAGAAACACAGGCTTGTGATCAGAGTGCACGGTTTTAAATCAGGCATATCAGGCATAATAAGAAGTGATTTGATCAAATAATGTGTGAGTAGTAGGTGGGAGTTTCAAACTGCCCGCACTATTAATCAATATTTGATTTTATTACAAGGTAAGGGTAAAACAATAAAATTGTAATATTCTAATGATCCAATCTATACACATGATGGACAGTGACTGCCACATGCACCAAAATCACCTCAGTTAACCTTCTTCAACAATATTTTTTGTCCAACGATGATGCTGTGATCTTTGCAGAGTCAATGGGGGCTCTGATCGGGGCTTTCAAGACCTCTTGGCTACTGCCCATTAGCAGTGTGTCTGTCTGCAGAGAGAATGTTGACCTTGTCAAGAGGTTAACTTACCTCAGCAGCGAAATTCATGTCTTTGGTGACTCTTCCTATGAAGTCAGTAGATGGATTGGGAGAGCATGGGAGGTCATGATGTCACTGGAAAGGGGTGTGTGGCACTCCTGATATCTTTGCAAAAGGGCGAAGGTCTAAGTCTTTAGAGTCCTGGTGCTTCCTATTTTGGTATATGGTTGTGAGACAAGGAGCTATCCAGTGACCTGAGACAAAGACTGTACTCCTTCAGTACTGTATCTCTTTGGAGAATCCTTGTGTATTGCTGGTTTCACTTCATGTTGAACAAATGGTTGCTTGTGGAGTCCCAAATAAGGCACATTACCTGCATTGTGAGGGAGTGTCAGTTACAGCACTACAGCCATGTGGTGTGATTCTCTGAGGTTGATCCCGCTCACAAGACCCACATGGCTGGACCAGACCAAGGGGATGCCAATGTAACACCTGGCAGTGGTAGAGAGATGGTCATTTCTGGTGCATGGGACTAGACCGCGTGTCTGCAAGGGGAGTTGCCGACCAGGATCCTGAGCTGTTTCATCGTTTGATGGGTGTAGCAACATGCTGTACCAGTACATGCTCTCCAACCTGACCTGACCTGACTGTACTGCCATGTAAGCCATGCCAGTGACTCCCCTAGGCTCCAAACACCTACCTCAGCCACCTTGTGGCCAGAAACAGCCTTTATGCACCAGACAATTACATTTGGGTATACACTCAGAATCCCTTCCAAGATTTAGATACTATGTAGAAGTCCTGCAGCATGCATAGAGCTCTATCTGTCTCTGGCAGCTCATACATATACATACTAAAAAAAATGTGATCCCATGCTACGTCTAGTAAGCTGATGGTCTTTCTTCATGTTTTTGGTTGTTTCTTATTACTATATTTTGGAAGGGTTCAGCATCTTGTAAGACAGCACAAATCCACCCATCTACTGTATTTAAAACCTGTGATACTATTTACACTAATTGACAATGGTATTAGTTATTTAAGGACAGTCCAAACATTTTTACAGTCATGGGCAGTACCAAACAAAGGACTGTTAGCAAGACATTTGCCACAATGAATGGGAATTTGAGATGGTAGCAACCTATTTACTCTGCTATATGGATTCCAAGAGTTTGGCGTTTGGCTGGAGATGTGAGTGTGTGTTTGAGTGTTTGTCTGAAGCAAGTCAGGCTTGCCAGTATTATAACACTAATTGAACATATCCAACTACTGCGCAGCTGCTTTATAATTTGCATCCGACTTTACTCGCACAAACTTACTTAAACACTTAACTTTAACTGGACAAGAATTCAATATAGTGTGTCTGGTATTATGCACATTCTAATGCTAATTTCCAATAACTACCTTCGCTAAGAAAAACAAGAAATCGTGCCAAGCAGCTAGATGAGAGGTAGCCTCTAGCAACACACAAGTGATTGGCACCACTAAATTAGCCCATTGTGGTCATGCTGGAGCAGACCCAGTAAAAGTCCAATGTTTCAACCATCAAATATCTCTGCATTGGGCTAACTGCTTCCTACATATTTAGGTTTTGGGTCACATAGATTTATTTTTGCATAAATGGTTTCTAAAGATGGACAGATAGTCATTCTTTTTATTTCAATTTTAAAACCTGAAAAGCTGAAGTTGCATTTTCTCAGCATTTGAAATGTTCAGGCTGACATTTATAAAGATCAGTAGTTAATCTGGGCACCCACAGCAGCAAATTCTGACAAAATCATCTTTCACCAAAATGTCATTTTATAGCTATAAAAAATAACTGGTAACCTAAACAGGGTCAACATACACTGACAGAGGAATATTTTTATGTAAAATTCTGCTCATCAGAAATGTTTAGCCTTAAAGCAGACAGTCTTATTACTATTATTACTTATTTCTCACTTGCTTCATCACATCTTTGCACAGCACCTGCTTAGCTCATTGTCATAAAGCACTGTAGAGGGTGGTGATGGCAGCTCAGAATATTACAATCACTGACTGCTAGAAAGGCAAACAGTATAATCAGTGACAGAACGATGCTTTTCAACTTTGGCGGGGGTGCCAGATGGAGGGGCAAGATCATTAGAAGACCCTCCTCAAGCAACCAATGTGCACAGCCTACAAAAATTCCAAGGATTTAGCATATGATTGATAAGAGCATCGAGGGTAAGTGTCTGATTCTAGAACCAATGTGGATTGGTGAATTTGCTTTCTTTAGTGTCACATGTAACTTAGAACAAGGGTACTAAGTTAGCCTTGGATGAATTGCTTAATTATGATGGGCCATTAAAACTGCCACTTTCACATTATTATAGCATCTGCATCCTTAGCACTGTTTTGTGTTATCTGTGTGGTTGATTTCTTTATCGGATGATCCATCTCCCTTTTCACTTTTGCTCTTCTTTGTGCATTTTGTCATTGCATGACCAGGTGTTGTTGATTGGCTGGAAACAAATAAGTGTGTGAGTAGAATCAAAGTAATAGCAGCTCTTTCTTGCTTTGTTTTACACTCCAACTCTCCCAACATGTGCTGGGCCATTTTCTAGTAGGAGGGCATGTGAGGGAATAAATTTGTGGCAATGTGATGTTTTTACGCAATCGATATGCTCCTTTTTAACTTTAAAACTTTTATATGAGGATTTATATTAGGATGTACTAGAATATTGCTAACACTAGAATTACCAAAGCCTACGAAAAAACTCGTAAACCTAGCCCACCTTAAATTGCTCACACCTCTCTGTCAGCCTATTTTGTCTTGTAAATGTGTCGATAAACAAAAGCAACAAGCAGCCTGCTATCCCATCCTCCCACCGCTACAGAAATGGCAAAATCCTCTCCCAGCTCAAGCCTTGCTTATCAGGGAGTGAAGTAGCACCTAGAGCTGTATAGGCTAAAAAATATGTTGTTATTTGGAACACATGCATTTCATGTGTGTTCCGTGTCTGCAAAGATCTATGTAAGTGTAGGATGACAGGAAATGCACGAAATGTTGAACACATACCTAAAAGACAAACTTTTTTCCTGTTTTAGAACTAACAACAAAGTTTTGACATGAAGTGTATAATGTGTGAAGACTGAAGTCCAAATATCAAATAAGCACTTTAAGAAAAGGTACAAATATAAACAGTACAAGTGCACTTTTATTCAAGACTATAACCGAAGAAAAAGAAATCGGGTTAGTACCTGACTCCCTGATAAACAAGGCTTGAGCTGGGAGAGGTTTTTGTTGTTTTTGTGGCGTTGGGAGGATGGGATAGCAGGCTGCTTGCTGCTTTTGCTCATCAACACAAAGTCAAAAGACGCCGATGGAGAGGTTGTGAACGGATTTAAGGTGGGCTAGATTTACGAGTTTTTTCGTAGGCTTTGGTAATTCTAGTGTTAAATAGTTAAATAGATTTTGTTTGTGTGGGTCCCCATTAGGGGCGGCACGGTGGCGCAGTGGGTAGCGCTGCTGCCTCACAGTTGGGAGACCTGGGGACCTGGGTTCGCTTCCCGGGTCCTCCCTGCGTGAAGTTTGCATGTTCTCCCCGTGTCTGCGTGGGTTTCCTCCGGGCGCTCCGGTTTCCTCCCACAGTCCAAAGACATGCGGGTTAGGTGGATTGGCGATTCTAAATTGGCCCTAGTGTGTTCTTGGTGTGTGGGTGTGTTTGTGTGTGTCCTGCGGTGGGTTGGCACCCTACCCACGATTGGTCCCCTGCCTTGTGCCCTGTGTTGGCTGGGATTGGCTCCAGCAGACCCCCGTGACCCTGTGTTCGGATTCAGCGGGTTGGAAAATGGATGGATGGATGGATGGGTCCCCATTAGGGTGAGGCCCAGGGCAAATGCTCCCCCACCCCCTGCTGGCTCCACCACTGAGTATAAAGAACTCACTCATTTCTACACAGTCCCCTTGCAACTGGCACTCACACCAGTAGATTCAGGGATAGTTTCTACCGACAGATTGCAAGGTTTCTGAATAAGCAATCATAAGAACAAATATTGTAATATAACAAACAGTGTGTATCAATAGACCATACTTGAAAATACATATTGTATATACTTGTATACTATATTGCAGGCTATATATAGTTTTATTTATTTATTTATTTATTTATTTATTTATTTAGTTAGTTAGTTAGTTAGTTAGTCAGTCATTTTTGGCATTGTGTTCTGTTCTTAGGAGACCTGCAAGTAAGAAATTCATTGTATTATTTACACATATAAATAAACTTGTCTGTTTTTTTTCATACTGTATGCTATAAAGTTGCCTTCATCTGGAACATATTCTAGCAGCACTGTGCACAAGGCTGGATTTAATTCTGGACAGGGGCAGCATTCCTGACAAGGCAAACACATGCATACAGGGCCAATTTAGAGTTGTCAGTCAACATCAATTCTACTCATATAAAGTACCTCAGCTTGGGACTTGAACCCAGACCTCTATGAAGAGATAAAGATATCCACCAGTGTTATCAATATAGCAAAATCAAAAATTTCAAAAAATATAATTACTTCTTTGTGACTAGAATAATGGCATGTTCTTTTCAGCAGAATATCTAAACGTCACAGAACTCACAACCTAGTGATAAATAACAAATATAAAATCAACAACTTTATTATACGCACAGAGGGAGTGCAAGAACAGGGGGACATATATAAACAAAGCAATAAAAAACACCTTATAGTTTGTTTTGAATCTACTCTAAACTTTGACTAGGTAATGTGATAACTTTTTTCTCTGCTTTGTACTTGGGTGGCACAGTGGCACAGTGGTAGCACTGCTCCCTCGTAGTAAGGACACGTGGGTTCGCTTCCTGGGTCCTCCCTGCGTGGAGTTTGCATGTTTTCCCCATGTCTGCGCGGGTTTTCTCCGGGTACTCTGGTTTCCTCCCACAGTCCAAAGACATGCAGTTTAGGTGCATTGACGATCCTAAATTGTCCCTAGTGTGTGGGTGTGTGTGCCCTGCGGTGGGCTTGTTCCCTGCCCGGTATTTGTTCCTGCCTTGCACCCTGTGCTGGCTGGGATTGGCTCCAGCAGACCCCCGTGACCCTGTGTTAGGATATAACGGGTTGGATAATGACTGACTGACTGCTTTCTACTTTAGATTATAAATGCATTGCTACATATAGATCTCATTAACAAGCCAAGTCCATGTTTTCCTTTTTGACAATTGTAGGGTAGAAATCAATAATGTAGGTTAGGCAAAAGAGAGCAAGTTTTAGTGATCATTGGTTCTGCACCCACTTACACTTCACCATCCAAAGGACATAGATTTGGCCCTTGTTTTACTGGTTCAACTGCCCAAAAACTTTTATTACTTATTTAAGGTTCCTTTTATTCCAGTGTAGACATTGTTACTGAAGCCCGGAAGACTGGATAGACTGGAAAATAGCAGCCCAATAGTTACTTACCACACCTTCACTTTCTGTTTTCTTCTTCACCCTGTGATGGACTGGCACCCCATTCAGGGATTATTCCTGCCTTAGGTTCAGTGCTGACTGGGAGAAGCTCCAGCTTCCCCACAACTCTTTCTGAATAAGCGAGTTGTTTTCTTGCTTGATACCAAAACCTACACAAATCCTATTATTTAAAGGATGGGTTCCAAGGCATCAGTGGTTCACAACACATATAAAATCCAAAATGTAGTAGTACTGTGGCAGTCCCCCTTTATCTATGCCAATAGTTTGTGATCCCTCGTCTATAGCCTTAGATATCTTTTCTGTTCTGATGGATTTTTGCTTTCCATAAAATCATAAAATCATTGTTATATATTTCAACTAGCATGCATCATAATCATATTTTTAGTATAAAACATTTGGTAACACTCAGCATTATGTGTTATGTTTTTAAAAGTTGCTTGTAATAGCTCCCTGTGAATCAGTAATACATGTTTACCTCCAAATAAATACTTGCTCTTTTATTCATTGGAAACATCAGATTACAAAATCACCCTATCTTCCATATTCATTACATTTTTATAACATATGAACAAATATCATTAATGAAGCACATTGTTAAAACAATAAAAATAAATAAAGACAGATAACATAAAATAATTAGGTAACATTATAAACACTGCTCTCGGGTATACTTTCCCCTTGCCATGTAAATGACAGAAATGACAAAACTGTTTTTGGCACATGTTTCTGCAGGGTTATTAGTACATAAGCATTGTGTAGCCTAACATTTAACTACAAGAAAGACAGCAAAAATATTTTAAAATACAATTTCTTTATTGTATCATTAAATTAGTATAAATAAGCAAACCAGATGATTTTTATTGTGAGCTGCCATGCAGTCGGTGTCACATTACTAGATTAAATGATAACTGTGCAAAGAAGTGAACCAGGAGCATCACTGTCAGCAGATTTATATACATCTACTGTCAGTAGTGATTTAACTTTTTCTGTTAAAAAGTGCTGTTGACAGTACTGCAAAACTTGATGATATTAGAAAATCATATTAGATCATTGGCTAGCAAATCCTCAGATGCCTGTGTGGTAACAAAAAAAAATCATGCACAGGGCAATGTTTCTACTGGCATTTTTGATTTAAAGTTCAGCTTTGTCATCATTAACTTCATGCCATCCATCCATTCATCCGTTATATCTGGCAGCATATTGCTGGTCACATAGAGTCTGTGGCTTTTCCAGTTGCTGTGGGTGTAAGAAAAATACTGCAGATCGGCCAATGTTCACACCTGTGGTCACTCAAACAGGGCCTTTTTCACAACACAGTTTACTCTAAAATTATGCATTCAAAATGTGAGAGTACTATATAAAACAGAAGTTATATAGTCTTGATACATAACATTATTCTGTTACCATATTCTTGGAATACCTTGAGCAATTTCAAATCCTCCTCTTTTCACTGATTTTTCTAATTGTAGCAAGTCTAGAAAAATCAGTAAACATTAGGCAGAATTTCCAATTTATATCAGATTACTCAGTGTTATTGCTCTTGTTTGAAATGTTTGGCCTGCTGATATGTCCATAACTAATTGCTAGGATAAGTTTCAGTAGGTGTTAAATCAAAGCTTATCCATTCAAAGCATCCATTCCCAGGGTGAACGATCCACTGCTAATTTTGTTCTGGAACACACTTTCCTGTATTTTCAAAGAAGTCATTAACAGAGAACAGATGAGAAAGCAGAACAATTTTTTATTTGTACACAGATATGCAGAAATGTCTCAGTCCATGCAGTGAGCAATCAATCATACGATTCACTTGCTTTTATTCTTTTCTACTACCATTACCTCATCTAATACATCATGTCATCTGACTTTTAATATGCATAGCTTTATTATTTCATCCAGTCATCTAGCGCCACCAGTATTTTCTGACTCCTTTTGGCTCTCCCATTTACCTGATTGTTGCCTTATAAATAGGGCTGATCTGCTGATTCTTTTATTAATCTTGGCACCACTTCATAGGAGGGGTGTTTGGGCTTTCCCACTAGTTTATCCTCACTTTCTAGAGAGGTGTTTGCTACTCATTTACCTCATCCTAACCTTGGAAAATCAAGTTAGTGGTTTCTCTAAGATGAGGCAGATCTCACGCGGTCAAGCTTTAAGCCACGTTTAGTTAACCCTTTAGTTACCTTCAGGCTTTTTCCTTATGTTTTAATAATTCGTGGTTACAACTTCATTTAAGTATATACTGTATTAATTTATGAGTGATTATATATTAACTAAAAATTCCATAATTGTCAATCAAACCTATACTGTATAGGCAAAAAAGTGAATGGAATAGCAGAACAGCTATATATTGAGCTTGCTATGAGACCTTGATCTGTTTTCTGACCAGCCAATACTTTGGACACTAATAAACAGACTCTCCACAACTTGTCCACCACAAAACTACGTCCTCCTCAGACGATAACTGCTTACAGCGACACACTTTGCCTGCAATGTCTGTAAGTAAAGTAAGTAAAATGCATTTATAAATTGCTTTTCTCAGGCAGGCTTCTCAAAGTGCTGAACAAAAAAATAAAAGAACAAAGAACTTTTAAATAAAATAATGTAAAAAAGATTAACAAAATCACCCTAAAACTTGTCTAAAAAGGTCATTCTTAAGCTGGTCTTTAAACTGTTCAACTGATTACACCAATCTCAGTGATGGAGGAAGACTGTTCCATAGTCAGTTCCACATGTCTTCAACCTGGAGCAAGGAACAGAAAGAATGCCTTGTTGGCTGGATCTCAGGGCACAGCTAGTGGTATAATTGCGCAGGAGATCCACAATGTATTGCGGAGTCTGACCATGCAGGGCTCTGTAAATGAGTATGAGAATTTTATAATGTACCCTGAATTCTACTTGAAGCCAATGAAAAGAGAATAAAATAGGAGAAATGTGAGTCCACTTATGGGATCATGTTAAACGCCTGGCAGCTGTGTTTTGAACGGTCCGAAGACGAGTTAAACCAGATTTCCTTAAACAAAAAAAGAGAGTTACAAAAATCAATGCATAATGAGATAAAAGCATGAATAAGCATTTCCATCTTGGCCTTAGAAACAACAGAACTTAACTTGGATAAAATTCTCAACTGAAAAAAGCAGGAGCAACTAAGGGACATCACATGGGCATCAAAATTCAGTGATTGATTGAAAAAAAAACTCCTAAGTTGCATAGAGAGACCTGAGAGAAGCTAGAAAGTGATGAAAGCTTTTGTCTATTTTCCATGTGTAGGAAAAGAGGGGTAAAAATTAGAAGCTCTGTTTTCTGAGAATTTAGCTTTAAGTTGTTGGTTAAAAGCCATTCATTAATCTCTGTCAAACAATCAAGAAGAAAAGAAAACTTTTCGAGGATGGAGTGGTGGCTCTGAGGCTAGGGATATGCACTGGCAATCGGAAGGTTGCCGGTTCGAATCCCGTAAATTCCAAAAGAGAATCTGCTCTGTTGGGCCCTTCAGCAAGGCCCTTAACCTGCAATTGCTGAGCGCTTTGAGTAGTGAGAAAAGCGCTACATAAATGCAAAGAATTATTATTGTCTTGTATAGTTGTTGGTTCATAAAAAAACAATAGAGCTGGATGTCATCATCACAAAAATGATAAGAAAAATCCTTAAAAGAATTAATAATATGAGCTAATAGTAGCATATACAATTAAAAAGGGGTAGGCCTAAGGACAGAACTCTGAAGCACCCCATAAAACAGCAAAGCCCTGACTGACGTGAACTTGCTCACATGAACTGAAAAACTACTATCATTTAAATAGGATGAAAACCAGGCTAAAGCTGAGCTAGTGATACTTACATAGTGGGATAACCTATCTAAAAGGATCTTCTTGTCAACAGTATCAAAAGATGAACTAATATCAAGCAATACTAGTACGGAGCACTTGCTAGAGATTACAGCCATTAGTATGTCATTCAAGACTTTTAGTAGGGCTGTCTCAATAGAATGATTTTTTTGAAACCCTGATTGAAAAGGTTTCAAGGTCTTGTTTGTCTTTAGAAAAGTGGCCACGTGTTGCTCAAGAACCTTTTCTAAAATATTTTAAAAGAACAGCAGTTTTGAGATGGGCTTATTTTACAATGGAGGGATCTAAATTAGGTTTTTTCAGCAAGTGGTGAACAACAGCATGTATAAAATAACTGGGGACCCAACTGGAGTGCAGATAGCAATTAATAACAGATACTAGACTAGGGCCAATAGAGTTAGGAACTTTTAAAAACAGGGAAGTTGGTAAAATGTCATACTAGAAGAGACTTCATTTTCTTAATCAGAGAACATAAATCCTCAAGACAAAGTGGATTAAAAGACTCAAAAATTGAGGTACTTGTGGGACTGACATCTACAATAGCAGGCATATGAGGAGAGATGGAGCTGCCAACCATGGCTTTGCTAATCAAATAATTAAGACTATCATCAAAGCTCTAGCTTCCCTCACCATGTTGTTATATGTAAAAAGCTGATCTTTAAGATGGAGATGATGCACCACCAAATTATTGGCCCTCCATAAATGCCCAACATGCCTGCATATGGATCTGAAACTCCAGATGCTACCATTCAGCCAAGGAGATGTGTTAACAGCAGACTTAGATCTTAATTTAACAGGGACAAGAATGTTTAGAATGTGATCATTAAAAGATTGAACCAAAAGGTCAACATTGTCACTGACATTAGCAAAATTACTAAACATATCAGAGAATTGTGCAATCACAGTTTCATTGATAATACGAGCATGGCTGACCAGTTTGGGTTGAACAAAATGAAGGGCAGAATAAAAGAAATTAATCTGTGATCACTGAAAGTTATGTCTTTAGACATGACAGCTGCAATATTTATACCATGAGAAAAGCCTCAATAATGCTCATAAAATCAAAGGCTACACTGCACGAGGAGCCATCAACATGGAGATTAAAATCCCCAAGCAGTATCACCTTTTCCAGCTTGATAATGGAGGTTAAAAAATCATTAAATTCAGATAAAAATAATCTTGCTGGGCCAGGAGGATGGTAGATTAGAACAAAGAACAGGGCCTTCTGCTGGCAAACTTTAGTCACCTGTAATTCAAAGGACTTGTATGTAACGGAGCTGACCAGCTGAGAGGTGAACTTTGTCCTGTAAACCACTGCAAGGCCAAATAACCGCAGCATGCTGACATACGAGCAGTCTGGTGGATAGAGTTCATTAAGATGATTAAGGTCCAGGTCCTGCTGCCAGGTTTCAGTCACAAACATAAAATACAAAGAATCACTGTAGGATAAAAGCCTTGTTAGAGACAGATCGTGCATTGAGCAGAGCCATCCTGACAGAGGACAGAGCAGGATCAGTGTCGGTTGCCGCTGAAGCCTGGGGAGTGTCTCACAGCATGGTAGTGTTCCTGCCATTATGATCCCAGTGGAGACTGACCCAAAGCCATGAACAAGTGGACGGCGTGGTGGAAAAAGTATGAAGAACAGCCCTAAGACATGTTGGCCTCACACAGCGCAGGGTGAATCTTGCCAAACCGGGGAGCTGAAATAACAATGCCACACTGCATCACCGAAATTTCACCTGTATGCCAGCTATTCATTTTATGTTTCTTATGGCACTTTTTGGTACTCTGTTATAGAGTAGTGAGAATCAGTCATACACAATAGCAGAAGAAACACCATGCCCAAGCATTAAAACCTGAAGGACAGCGAAAAGAATAAATGTAAATGAACAACCAAACCATGCTGAAGTGACAGCACAGCCAGACACTGGCACCAGTACTGCCACAGTGGTCTGCATATCTGCTCAATGCAGGGATTCTGCTTCTTTGTCTTGTCATTCTGTTTCACCTTGTTCACCAGTAAATAGAAAGGCAGGAAATAATTTTTAAGGGAGCAGAAGAAAAAATGTGAACCAGAAAGCAGGAAAGATTTGTATTTGTAATGGCAAAGCCAAAAATAAGTACTCTAAGTTGAAGTCAAAAATATGTTTGCATGGATTTTTTTGACAGGAAACTATGTAAACAATAATTCTCTCAGTAATCTTGGAGCAATAGGAAGTATTCATCATGATTTTTATACCCACAACCCCATAATGTTAACAGCCATGCACTTCCAAGTCAATTACCTAGCAAAATGGCAGTGCCCATGATAAACGAAATGGTGTCCTGGCAGAAATATAATTACATGGTTTAAAAACACTTTGTGGATGCAAACTAATGACACTTTCAAAATGGTTGAACTCATGTCAGGTCTTAATCATTGTCCTATTGGATATTCCATTCACTCCTTGCATCCCACGGATGCACAAAATTTATATTGAGGAAACCATGCGATCATAAAGCTTATACTGTTCATTTATAATAGTTGGGGCCATGGTCATACTATGAAAATATCCCATAAACCAAATCTAATTAGAATGAAATATGTCAATAATTTAAAATGTATGGTTGAGTCGATTTATTCTCTAACCCTTAAATGTGCAGTACTGAATGCTGAATCAATCGCTAGTGTATTCAAAAGTCTTTCATGATTTCTGGATTAAACTTGGCAAAGTAATAGCTTTCTCAGACTCCCAGTCTAAATTAGAAAGATGGTGGTGCTTGTGTGTTCTAAATCTCTTTTATGCAAGCTAATCTCTACCTGTGAATTTCCTATATTTGAATATCCTGCTTTCACCTAAAGGGTCACAAATGTATTAATATTGATTGTTTATAAAGTACTAATACTTTCTAAAGGATTTATTGATGAGGTTAGTGATATGCACCTTGTACTAAAACAATGTCTGACAAGAAGGCTAACATTCTCCATGTTCAGTCTACAATTAATTTCACTGAGTTCATAGCTTCCTTCTCTCCACTAACTCAATCTGCTATTGAAAGTTTTGATGAGAACTTCAACACCAGGTTTACAGAGTCCATCAATGTTCTTGCTTCATTGAAAACTAAGATATTGTTTGGTAAAGTTAAAGCACTTTGAAAGATCTCTTCAATGATTTTAAGAGAGAAGGTAATTAGACATGGAGACTGGCCAAGTTTACCGTTCACTTTAGGAAAATTTACAAGTACGTAATAGTGAAAGAAGCAAGCAAAGATGCCTTTTTTCTCAAGTCTTGTTGACAGTCATAAAGGTAATCCCAGGCTTCTGTTTTTCACTGTTGACAGATAAATTAACTCCCCCTTCACTTAATTTTTAATAATTCCCCAAATGAGAAATACTATGTTTTTCAATAACAAATTAGATTCATTGTGAATTCTTGTCTTCCTCATCCAGTTGTCCTTCCACATCTAAAGACACTACAAGTAATTTGTGCACCTTCTCTGCAACTGACCGTCATTCACTCAACAAAGTTATTAAACTCTTAAATACTTCTTAGTGTCCTCTTGACCCCACATCCACCAGCTTTTTCAAGCACGCCTTTAGCTTTCTTTCAGCAGATGTGCTTAATATTGTTAATCAATTAGTGCAACTGGAAATTTTCCATAACTGTCTTAAAACTACGATAATTAAACCACTACTGAAGAGAATCATTGTTAACCCTTCTACTGAGTGAATATAGGCTGATTCGCAATCTCCCCTTTCTTGGTAAAATAATTGAGAAAGTAGTGGAAAGTCAGTAAAATGTTCACCTTAATTCACATAATATTTATGAAAAATTCCAGTTAGATCTCACCATAGGACTGAAATAGCACTTCTCCTGGTTCATAATGATCTTGGAGTAAATAAATACTCAGTTATCTGTCCTTCTAGATCATAACATGGCTTTTGATACTGTTGTTCCTGACTTAAACTTCTTCAGGTTACAGTTTTGCAGTTATGAATGTCAAGTTGCATTCAATAAATATTCCTTTCTAAGAATAATGCAATGTCTCCTGGGACTTGATTCTTGGTCCTTTATTATTGAACATAATGTGTATACTCATATTTAATTATTTTTTATCATTTTGCACAGAACACTCTTCTGTGTCTGTTTCTGATATCTGTAACTTTGCTCTGCATTGATGCCATTAAAGGCTGCATAACACAAAACTGTTTGCAATTGATCACTGATTATCTTATAGTTTTTCAAAGAGGCTAAGGAGTTAAGCCTGCTTATCTCAAAGACATTCTGTCTAAATGAAGACTTCAGCCAAAAATCTATGATTTGTATTTGACAATGATCTTAGCTATTAGCACCATTTTGAAAATGACCATAAAACCCTGTATATCTATTGATATCATATATCTAAAATATGTAATTGTATCAATAGGGCTGACAGCAAGAAAGTCTTTCAGGGATTTATGTCTGGTAGACTACATTAGTGTCACACCCTTTTTGCTAGTCTTCCAAAATGCACACCAATATAGAACGTCCAGAATGCCACTGCTGAAATCCTTACATGTTCTAGCATTCGGGTCCACATTTCACATACTCTCAAGTGTCTTCACTGATTATTTGCTTCTTGCAAGATGGAATTTAGAAATTGTTTTTTTGATTTTTAAATGTTAAACAGTCCTGGCACCGCCTATCTTAGATAGGAGGAGACAGCCCATTAAGTCAATTATTTTGCTGATTACTTCATTATTTTGCTGATCAAAATTTAAACACTGCTTTTAATTAATGATGCTCCTTTCCCTCTGCTTTTAAATTCCTTGACTATTTTATTTCCTTTGTTTTACTTTTAACTTTTTTCTTAAAAAAATTTGGTATGGAATTAACAAATATTGTTATTATTATTACTGCTACTACTACTACTACTATCACAGAACTAAATGTCATGCACTTATTTTATTTCACCAGTGTCATTGACAAAAAAGAAAAAAATAACTTGCTAATATGTACATTAAGGTGCCATGCAGTTATTGTCACTATGTAACTGCAATATACAGTAAAATGCCTTTGGAGAATTACTGATGGTGCATCATGATGCATCCTATGCCAGTAGTAATCTAACTTTGCTGCTAAAAATTATGCTATTGCCAGTGGCATTACAAAGCTTGTGATCAGTATTAGATCATCATACATCTCCAGGTGATGCGCCAGCTTGCAGCACATTTTAAAAGGTTAACAAAAATACAAACAAACAACAAGGTAATAGCCCTCATCTAGGACACCACTTTAATATTATTAGAAAAGCTGTCATATTTTGTTCATGTATGTTTAAGTACTGGAGGTGTAGAGATTTAGCAGTCTGTCTCTTAAAGAAGGATTATATTTATGCTAGTCAAAAACAATATTCGTTAGCTGACATGTTTTCTATTCTTCAATTTTAATTCACAGCTTTGTTTTTGTGGCCACACTTAGAATTTCTTTTTTTAATTTAATTTAACCATCATTTTGCATGTAGTGACAGTTTACAATTCTTGCAAAATATATTAAGTGAACAATCATTCAGTTTTTGCATAGCAATCATTTCTAAGTACAGCTTTTTACGGATATGATTTTTTGTGCCATCAGACTGTTAATTAGGTATCAATTAAGGTTTAAATTCATTTCAAACTGAGAAACATATTTAATTTGACAACTATGACTAACTTAATCTTATTTTATCTTACACTTTTTGCAGCCACAATATTGTTCTTATGAAGAGCTAGCCAATTAATCGGAGATATTGTAAAATATCAATTATACTGTAACCTTTAAGCCTTTACAGAGATTGTGAGGGGTTGCCCTACTGACAAGAGTTTGCCATGGCAGAAATTCCACAAGATGCATTCTTCACATGCCAGTGTGGGATTGGTGTGGCTGATGGAGGGCAGTACACTTTGCCTACAGTATCTGCTGTGTGTCTTGCAATGGTATTTGGGCAGGAGAACCTGAATAAGAGAGAGAAGCACTTGTAGCCTGAATGTAAACATGGCAGTGTTCTACCAGGACACTAGTAGCAGACAATCCAGAATTACCTGGTACCTGAGTGTGCTCTATAGAGAGGGAAGCCAGGGTGAAACATCAGAGGTGGCAAAATCTGTTGGAATATGTTCCCAGAATGGGATGTATGGGGCCGGCCATGTTATTCCTCTAATGAAGAAGGAGGTTGTGGGAATTGAATGAGACACTAGGCACTTTACGGGCAACATAAGGCATGGGGTTCAGGGTCCTCAGGAGCTCCCAGAGATAGTCTCTTGAGCAAACAAAAGGGCTTGGCACTGAAACAAGCTGGAATGGGGTTTAAGTTAGGAGGACAGTCAGGAGAACAATCATAAATTAAGGGGGGAGAGCCACCTCACCTGACTGAAAGGTTCAGCTTGTAAAGGCAGGCCAGGAAGGCAACAGGATTTTGTTCACTTTTTGCTTATTTCCTATTTGGTGTTCTTCCCATGACACTTCAGGTGCAATAAAAAGAGTTATCAACGACTACCTGAAGGTAGACAATTTGATTTAAACTTTCTGTTGACTTGCAAAATAATATACATGTATATACAGTATACAATGTATTGCTCTTAAGCTTTAGCAGCCTTACAGGCTGTACTGACTTGTGGATGATGATAACGTATCCCCAATGGAAAATTTGGCTTTTTACAGAAGCTCTTCAAATAAATAAATACATAAATGTTATATATAAATAAATATACATGCACAGGATGAAGAGCTGTACAGTAACCGTCAAGAATAAAGGTTCACAGTTCGCTGCTTGGCCCTGAGCCTGTCATTTAAAATGCACACACTCAGTGATTATAGGAAGGATCAAATCTTTCAGTTTATCTAAAACAGAACATGTAAGGAGAAATACAGTGCAGCTGTCTCAACTAAAAAGAACTTGCAACAGAATCTTTTCTCAATCTTTTGTCAAGCCCTCTTAATCAGGTTTTAAGGTTGCAGGGAACTGATGTTTATTGAAGCAGTAAAACTGGAGTGGAATTATTGTTTTATGTAATGAGGTACCCTAAGTAAGTGTTTTGAAATTCATTTATTACCAAAACTATTCATCTGTCAGATTGGTCATGACTAAAACTTAACTCAGCATCTACAGTTCTATAGTTGCATTGACTTGAAGCACAGTAACAGCAAAGAAGGCAATGACAGTGCTTAGAAGAAAACAACCACAACTTTACACCAAATCTCTCAAAAAGAGAATTTTTTCAATTTCAAATGGATGTTTAAATGGTCATTTTTGAAATACAGTTATATAGTTAAATATAGCTAATTGCTGTGCCTGCTAAACGTCATACCCTTACTCTTAATTTGCCAAATCACCAGTCATGCCACCTGTCATCTATATTATCAGCCTTTATTGCCTGTCATGCTAAATAAAGTCTTCCTCTAGTTAAAAAGTTGTTTCAAACAATTAACATAAGCAGGCATTGTGAAACAAGCCAGTGTGAAAATAAAATGATTTTGCTTGAGTTGAGAGGTCTTGTTGCAACTGCTAAGATGGAATAAGATGGAATAAGAAACAAGCAAATACAGAAAATGATGTAAATGAAATCAAGAAGCATGTTAGGACAATCAATAAACTATAAATTAAAAACGAAACCCAGTCACTTGCTGCTATTTGTCGTGAAATGACTTAAATTCCTTATCATGTCAGAAGACAAGGGTTACAGAAAATAAAAATATAATTATTGTAGTCTACCAAAACACCTTCTTACAATACAAGAAGAAATCTTATTTAAAACAGCTGGTTTTTTAATGATAAACCGCACCTTTGCTGAAAATACAAGACTACAGCTTTTGGGCATTAGTCTGTATTTCACCCATCATCAAGTTCATAAAATCTCAATAGACAAACCTCTGTCTAATGTAGATACAAAGTTTATATGCATACATGTGCACTTTCTCATGCCTGCTTAGCCCAGCTCAGTGTTGCTGAGGAATGAAGCCTATCCTGGCAGCACTGGGTACAAAGCAGGAGTTAACCCAGGATGAAAAACCAGTCGGTTGCAGGAACCATTCACATACCTAGAAATTTGGAATCACCAGTCAGCCTAACACATCAGAGATGTGGTAGAAAGGCCAAAGGTTTTATTATTATTAAAATACTCCGAGAAACAGCCATGCAGACACAAGGACAAAAGCTAACCACTACACCACTGTGTCACTCCACACCTTTTTATTTAATTGGAGACAGTGTGGCATTTGTGAATTGCTAATCACTTGTTGTTAGCACTTAAGCATATCAAATAATTTTAGGCATATGGTTTGAAACTATTGTCACGTTAACTATTCTCTGTGCAAATGTATTGCTTTATGTGCTGAACACCAGAATGATTATCATGGCAAGCTGCCTCATCCTAAGCCTGTTTTCTTTGTATTTATTTCTGACATTGCAGTGACCTAATAACCCATAAGGCATTTGCTGTTGGAAAGGTTTAGAAAATGGTCTCGCTATAGCATCCCTACTGTGGGTATGAAGGTCAAATGTTGCTTTTGGTTTTTTTTTTGTTCCAGGGGCTATATCACATGGACAGTGATAAAGCAATACTTTTTAACAGCCATTGCGGCAACTGTGATCTGTTTACAAGGTATGCTTTTGGCAGAAGCTTGTCTGAAGTTATTCTTTTTCAAGTACTGCTTTTAGTCATGCTGCCATCAGTGAAGCCATTCAGTAATAATTCCTCAGCAGGTATCACTGCAGTGGCTGTAAATTCTCCCCAATTCTTACTGCATTCATTCTTGACTCTCTTCTGTGCTCTAAGTCCCTCAAAACATCAGGTGGTACAGCTAAAGTGAAAAGTATGTTTTTTGTCGTTTTGTTTTTTGAAAAGACCTTATTTGCTTCTTATTCCCTGGATAAAAGCAGGCTCTTTCAAAATATTTGAATCTCAACTTCTCACTGAGAGTTTGGGTGTCCCTGGATAACTTAGCTAATTGTCATTTAGATAAAAAGAAAATGTCATGTTTGTGCTTAAATTATTGCTAAAATTTAATCTGATACATGAATTTATCATGAAAGCCCAACTGAATATATATATATATATATATATATATATATATATATATATATATATATATATATATGTATATATATATATATATATATATATATATATATATATATATATATATATATATACATATATATATATATATATATATATATATATATATATATATATATATATATATATATATATAAAAATATATATGTGTATACAATATATATATATATGCACAGTATATATATATGGGAGGCAAAACCATCAAATGCAGTAAGTAAAAAATAAAGACACTTATTATAAGCAGAAAGGAATAACCCATATCAGTGTGGTAACTGCCAAAATGTTTTGTGGCCTTCTCTTTTCTGCTTTGCCTTTGACAAGGTCAACAATACAATAAGCTGAGTGGGACAAAATAATTTGCTCTATAGTAGCCACTAGATATTCTCCAGAAATTACTTTGGGCACTAACTGGCAAGCCAAAGGTTGTGCTGCTTCCTGTGTTTCCCAGATCTACTCCCAGTGGGAAGTGCAGGCTACATTTCCTAAGAGATGCATCCACAGAGAATTCTGACAAGATGGTCAAGCAGTGTCAAACAGCTTCTGCCAATCCAAAGGAGTAGTAGCTCTGGTCTGTGGACAAGCTCCTTATAATGTCACTGATGTTGTCCCCTTACATCCTTCTTGAAAGACTGCAAGGATCTAAAAGTGAACATTACTGAGTTTGGGGATTCCAGTGGATCAGTAAAGAGGGACTTCGGTAAAGAAAGAACTGCTGTCACAAACCCAATATTGACTTTTGTGATCTACTCAGCCATCACTTATTATTAAATCCCAGTGTAGTTAAACTTTTCCAACTGAAGCTGAATTGATCTCTTGTTTGTTTTAAAAATTTTTGTAGCAAATCCTTGGTCAAAAAATATTTCAAACTTCATTTCCAGAGTTTTGGAAACTAATGAATTTACTGGTGATGTTTGTTTTTCAATTGGATGAAGTTTTAACATTGTTACTAATAATTTGTGTTACAATGTGACACGATCTTATTTTTCTTGTGGGCAGTGCCAGTTTGTAGGTTTGTCGTCACATTTAAATGTCAGTGGTTCAATAACCTCATTGTCCAAGTTCATTAATACAACTTATAAGACTTTGGCTATGAATTCTTTTCTTTCCTTAACCACAATTTAAATCGTTTGCTTTTTTTTGTTTTTACATTAGTTATTAAGGTTTCCGATCCCCAGGAATTTATGGATTAGTTGCTGCCTTCCCAATTACAACTTTAACTTGCTTTACCTTGACCTCCCTTAATCTCCGGACTCCAATTTCAAATTCAACTGCTGCTACCCTTTGCAGACAGTACAGAAACAACATCACCTACAAAACGTAAAGCAAAATATCCTTGACCTTGGATACACATGTGTTAATCTTCACCTGAACAATGTCACACTTTGTTGAAAACTGAGATGGATATAATAGATACTGGTAAGAGGAGACAATCGTAAACAACAGAGAAACAGTCTTAAGGTGCTAAACTGAATGATCTTGAACCCTTGGCTGAAATTCATCAAAATGAAAGGAGATAACATACACAAGACCTATACTTACATAGAATAACAAAAAAATTCTTCTGAAGGCACAAGATATGCTGCTGTAGTTTCTGGGATCCACAGGGAGACAGTAAGGTGTGGCCAAATCTAGTGAAGGGCTATGTCATGCATTTATCAAAGGACAAATAAGAAAATGTTATTCCCATGCTGAAAAAAATAGAAAAGAACTTTAGAGCCACAATATTTTGGCTGTATCAGGAATGCTTCAGCTGTGTTTGATCTGATGAGAGGCTATATAGTGTGAAACGTATCCGCACAGGGGACAGCTTAAGGGTTAAATGGGAATACTCCACCACTCCAGGGTTTGGCACTGTGTAATAATGTCTCTTCTCTTCCTTCCTTTGCAGACAAGAAAATTGACGTCTTTTCCACCACTGACACTGTCTGTCATCCTGGATCCCCCCCTTCCTGTTCTCTAAGCCAGAAGATCCACCATCTTAGTTCAGTTCACTTTGAGAACTTGTGTTTGAAAAGATGTCTACGTGTATTTTGTTCCCTATTTTTGTTTTTAGTTATATGGGGTCACCAGGGTGGTGCCCCAACTCTTTATTGTTATCTGTCTAGTCTCTTACAACAGTTTCTAAACTTCTTCTCTGTTCTCTCAGTTTGAGAAAATGTAATCTATTTGTTCCTGTATGCATCCATATCCCACAGTGCACACTCAAGCACAACCATTGTGATCATGTACTCCTCAAACAGAAATGAGCTTAAACAACAAGCAGAAAATAATATATTGCAGTTTGCAAGTTCTCTCCATAAAAGTATGGTTTCTACTCTGTGGACTTTCTTCTACCCATGATCCCATAGACATACAGGTTAAATTAACTGATGATTCTAAACTGGCCTTTTGTGAGTGCAAGTATGGGTGTGAAATTGAGCAGGCTATGCATTTCATTGGCTTCCCTGTTGCTGAGACCCCATCACTTGGTATTGGATTAAGCAGGTTTGAACATTTTATATTTATGTTAAGATATAACATTGTGAAACACATTCAGACACCATTGAAACTGATACGCACCTTAACAGAAATCAAACAAAGCTGACACAGCTATTGGAAATATAGGCACGAAATGGCATGCAACCAAGCACAAGAAAGTTGTACATCATTTTGGATAAAAGCATCTGCCAAGCAAATACAGTAAGTGTAAATGTAAAGAAGGAGGCAAAACCTAAAGTTGAGCATAGGAGAAACTGAGATTTAAAAGGATTAATAGCCTTTTCAAGAAAATAAAAATTTGCAAAATAATGCATACAGTATGTATGGCTTACTAAAAGAAAGTATCAACAAAGCCATATTAATGTTTTAAAATCCCACAGTCCACAAGACAAAACATTTCTGTTATTAATTTGATCAACCTTCCCCGCAATCGTACTGTAACAAATCTCTACTCCTGTCAGTTACTTTGGTCCATTTGTGAGAAGTGCTTTAGAATGGAGTTCACTGAGAAAGACACTACATACTGTAAGGTAGATATTGACTGATTGATTACTGTGGGTTCTTTCTCAGCACTACCTGATAGTAGACCAAATTTCAAATATATAACAGCCTTCTAAACTGATTATTGGCAGCACTCACCATAAAGGCCACTATGAAATATTGCTATTGATTGTGTGATTACTTCCCATTATGTTTCTGTAACTGAACTTGGTACTTTACATTAGACTGCAGTACTTCTCATTTCTGAGAAAAGCACTTTGTGATAGCGGGCATGATGTAAAACAAAGAGTCACTGTTCAATAATATCCACTGTTCGGCTGTCTCTGTCAATAGAGAAGCTGAAAGAACTTGGGGTTAATTCCAGACTAATTTTTCGCTTGAACAATTTTGGGGCAAATTTTACCAGCAAGTAAGATTTAACTCCATCCTTCTTAAACTAGGCATCCCACAAAGTTGTGCTCTATGAATATTTTTGTGAATTTTGTACACAATTCAGTGTGTAAGTGAGATATGAAACGCACCTATTTTAAAATATGCCGTTGATACTACACTGGTGGGGTTTTTAAAATGCAAGGCCTTAACTAAAAATGTCTTAAAAGAGACATAATCTTTTATTAAACGAGAATGACCGTAGACTTTAGAAAGAAAAAAAGTTAAGGAGAAAACCTGACCTACTGTAGAAAATAATGAAAAATCAGTAAATTAACAAATTTGAAAGGAAATTAATCTACAGTCCCCTCCATAATGTTTAGGACAAAGACACATTTTCCTTGATTTACCCCTCTGCTTCACCGTTGAAAATAACAAATCAAAGATCTCAGACGTAATTAAAGGGCACATTGCAGACTTTAAGGTTATTTGTATACATTTTGGGCATACCATGTAGAAATTACAACACTTTTCCTACATGGTCCCCCATTCAATGCACCATAATGGTTGGCACGTAGCAATGGCAGGTCTATTAAGGCAGTCATATTTAGTAGTTTGTTGCACATCCCTTACATGTAATGACTGCCTGAGGTCTGTGATTCATTGACATCACCAGGTGCTGAGGATCGTCTCTGTTGATGCTCTGCCAAGCCTCTAATGCAGCCATCGCCACCTTCTGCTTGTTTTGGGGGCTTTCCCCTTAAGGTTTCTCTTCAGCCTATGGAAGGCATGCTCAGTTGGTTTTAAGTGTCTGGCTTGGCCATTCAAGAATTTTCCATTTTTTAGCTTTGAAAAACTCCTGTGTCGTCTTAGCAGTATGTTGGGGATCATTATCTTATATTGTAGGATGAGGAGCTTTCTAGTGTGTATACAGGCATTTACTGGAATTCAACCAGATAAGGTGTTTCCATACACCTAATTCATTGTGCCACTGCCATCAACAATTCCATTACACTGATCCCTCGCTATATCGCGCTTTGCCTTTCGCGGCTTCACTGCATCGCAGATTTTATATGTAAGCATATTTAAATATATATCGCGGATTTTTCGCTGCTTCGCGGGTTTCTGCGGACAATGGGTCTTTTAATTTCTGGTACATGCTTCCTCAGTTGGTTTGCCCAGTTGATTTCATACAAGGGACGCTATTGGCAGATGGCTGAGAAGCTACCCAGCTTACTTTTCTCTCTCTCTCTCTCTCTCTTTCTCTCTCTCTCTCTCTTGCGCTGACTTTTTCTGATCCTGACGTAGGGGGATTGAGCAGGGGGGCTGTTCGCACACCTAGACGATATGGACGCTCGTCTAAAAATGCTGAAAGATTATCTTCACGTTGGCTACCTTCTGTGCAGCTGCTTCGTATACTTAAAAGCACGAAGGGCACGTATTGATTTTTTTATCTGTCTCTCTCTCTCTCTCTCTCTGTCTGCTCCTGATGGAGGGGGTGTGAGCTGCCACCTTCAACAGCTTTGTGCCGCGGTGCTTCGCATACTTAAAAAGCCAAACAGCCCTATTGATTTGTTTGCTCCTTTGAAGAGGAAGATATGTTTGCATTCTTTTAATTGTGAGACAGAACTATCATCTCTGTCTTGTCATGGAGCACAGTTTAAACTTTTGAAAAAGAGACAAATGTTTGTTTGCAGTGTTTGAATAACGTTCCTGTCTCTCTACAACCTCCTGTGTTTCTGCGCAAATCTGTGACCCAAGCATGACAATATAAAAATAACCATATAAACATATGGTTTCTACTTCGCGGATTTTCTTATTTCGCGGGTGGCTCTGGAACGCAACCCCCGCGATGGAGGAGGGATTACTGTATAACTGAAGATAAGTGTACCAGTACCTGTGGCACCCATACATGCCCAAGCCATAACACCCCCATCACTATGTTTAACAGATGAGGTGGGGTGCTTTGGATCTTGTGCAGGTCATTTAAAGCTCTACAGTTTGTTCATGCCATCATTCTGATACAAGTTCATATTTGACTCATTGGTTCACAAGACCATTTTCCAGAATTCCGCAGGCTCTTTTAACCAGTTTTTCATAAACTGTAATCTGGCCATCCTGTTTTGTGAAGTGTCCTCTATATTTCTTTTCATGACGCATGCTGCAGATAGTCATTTCTGACACACACACACATCTGCCTCATGAAGACTTTCTGATCTGTTGGACAGGCCTTTGAGGCCTTTTTTTTTTTTCTTCTGTCATCAGCAGCGGAAGTCTTCCTTGGCCTACCAGTCCCTTTGTAATTACTGAGCTCACTAGTGCATTCTTTCCTCTTAATGATATTCCAGACAGTTTATTTAAGTAATCCTAAGGTTTTACTGATGTCTCTAATGGCTTTATTCTTGCTTGTCAGTCTCATAATGGCTTGATTAACTGTCATTGACCTAGCTCTTGTCCTAATGTTGAACAATGGCAACTACAGACACCAAAGGTAATTTATAGGCAGAAGCAAGTCTAGGTATCTTATGTCTGCACTAATGAAGCAATGAAACAGACTTGAGAAATCACAAATACCTGTGACACCAATTGTCCCAAACATTATGGTGCCTTGAAATGATGGGACCATGTAGAAAAAGTATTATCATTTTTAGATAGTGTGACTGAAATTTATGCAAATACCCTTAAATTAAAGTCTGCAATGTGTTCTTTAATCACATCTGAATTCTTTGATTTATAATTTTACACCATTGAGCGGAGAGATAAATCAAGGAAAAATTTGTCTTTGTCCCAAACATTAGCCAGCAATCAAGGATGCAAGAAAAAAAAACACAGCAGCTAAAACAAAACAAGCCAAAGCAGGAGAATGAACAAGGCTTGAATAAAACATGAATTGTTAGAGACAGCAAAACAAAAACAACTTTACTCTAAATCCTTAAGCCAAGAAGCAGAGTGCTACTAAAAAAAAGTAAAAAAAAAAGAAGTAAAAATCTAAACCCATTGATTATTCATAAACAAAAGTATAAATAAAGAAAAACTAGAACTTGGAACTCAACCATGATTGCAGCTGAAGCTCTTGTCCATGGCAAAACGTGATCTCAATGCTAGAGCACTAACAGAAAGAAGTGCTCACAATTATATTTCCTTAAAGACCTTCAGGTGACTGTCCTAGAGGTTGCAGAAGTAAACCATAAACAAAATTAGAAATAAAATCAAAGGAAGAAAAAATAAGATGCTGCCAACACATAACTTCAGTGCATGGTGTGCATTTACCCAAGTATATGCCCAAGTCTGCTTTGAAGATAAAACTATTTAAAAATTAATTTAATCTTTTGGCATATATTTGAACAATTAATTAATGAAACCATATATGTGTAACTACATGAATTTGTACCTACTCATGGTTTGCGTCAATTAAAATATCAAAATTAGAGGTGAAGGAGTAGAACCTTAGGATAGCTTTGGCCCTAATACTCCAAAAATAAAGGTACCAGATTCAAAACTTGCAGTTTAACAAAAAGTATAGATAGATAGATAGATAGATAGATAGATAGATAGATAGATAGATAGATAGATAGATAGATAGATAGATAGATAGATAGATTAGTTAGATTAAATTAAAGAGTGATAACAATGTAGGTATACAGACAGACAATAACTTTGTATAATTTTAAGGTTTACCCGGTGGAATTGAAGAGTCGCATAGTGTGGGGGAGGAACGATCTCCTCAGTCTGTCAGTGGAGCAGGACATTGACAGCAGTCTGTCGCTGAAGCTGCTCCTCTGTCTGGAGATGATACTGTTTAGTGGATGCAATGGATTCTCCATAATTGATAGCAGCCTGCTCAGTGCCCGTCGCTCTGCCACAGATGTCAAACTGTCCAGCTCCATGCCTACAATAGAGCCTGCCTTCCTCACTAGTTTGTCCAGGCGTGAGGCGTCCCTCTTCTTTATGCTGTTTCCCTAGCACACCACTGCGTAGAAGAGGGTGCTCGCCACAACCATCTGATAGAACATCTGCAGCATCTTATTGCAGATGTTGAAGGACGCCAGCCTTCTAAGGAAATATAGTCGGCTCTGTATAAGACTCAGGCGCCGCCGCAAGTGGCAGCCTTTCCAGCAGCTCCCTGTATGACTTTATCTTTTTACCTTTTTTCTGTATTTTTCTCTATTTCACTGTCATATTATTATATATTATATATTAAAAATATATATTATTATATATATTATAATATATTATATATTGTCATATATAGTATGTATTGCCACAAACAATTAGACATCATTTAATTTACCCTGAACCATTGGAATTCCCAGACTCGGACCTTAGTATAGGTTTAACAGACATCCATGTTTTTGACCACATGCCACTGATTCAACAGCCAAAGTTAAACACCTAGAAAATTTAAATGGTTGTGTACCAAAACTTCATGGTCTGTACCCAGTCTATTTCCCCACTACCACTCTTCAATGCAATTACAATGTTCTTATATTGTCAGTAAACTCTGCTTTGCCAGGGGGACATAGAATCCATTATTTGGTACTACTTCAAACAATGCTTAGGAGACCCCCTGAGTGGAAGTTTCAGTGTATCCTTCTGTGACTATGCAGGTATCTTGCAGCCCTACCTAGTAATTAATGAGTCTTGTAGCCTTCTTCCTGGAGTTCTCAGTATTTAGGATTTAAAATGCCTGTGCCTGAAATAGTTGTGAGTTTGTTTGATCATGAAAAAAATACTACGTTTTTAAAGGACTATGTAGTACTAGGGTGTTGTACCGTGTTAGCCATTATGAATGTAGAGAAATGCCAAGCAAAATGACACCTTTTATTGGCTAACTAAGAAGATTACAATATGCAGGCACCTTATTCAGGCAAGATGTAAAGGACTATGAAAATTTTAAAGTCTATAAGTAAACGACATGGCCAGCATCCTTAAAAATATCACAAAATGGTACTATGAAGAGCAAAGAACACCCATAACAAGACAAAAAGATGATGATGCTAAAATTAAATAATACAGGAACTGATTAATAACTCAAAATAACATATGCAAATCACGTACAATATAAAATTAATAAGATTCTTAACATTAGGTACAAAACATGAGAAAAATTTGAGCCTCAGGAGAAACTACTGTACTTCAGAGACAAATACAGACTTAGTAATTCAGAGTGTAAGCACTTTAGATATGTTTGGGTAAGAGTGTAGTGAGTTCATGCCTTTATTCTGTGATAAAATATTTGCTTTTATTAGTGAAAGCCTACTACAGCTTGTAAAATTAACTGAAGGCTTACTAAATGATGTTTTAAATCTACCAGCTGTTCAACAACAACAACAACAATATTTATTTATATAGCACATTTTCATACAAATGATGTAGCTCAAAGAGCTTTACAGGACGAAGAAAGAGAACAAAGACAAAATATAAAAATAAAATTAGGCAATACTAATTAACATAGAATAAAAGTAAAGTCCGATGGCCAGGGAGGACAGAAAAAACAAAAAAAAAAATAACACAAAAAGAAAAACATGGAGAAAAAAAAATCTGCAGGGGTTCCAAGCCACAAGCCCCCTCTAGGCATTCTACCTAATATAAATGATCTCAATCAGTCCTCATGGTTTTCAGGCTTCACATGGAAAAATTAGATGATGATGGTCATGTGGACCACTGGCCTTCATCAGTGTAGGGACAGCATGGTGCTTTGATGAGGTGGTGGTGGCGCAGATCGCCACCACAGAAAACAGGAAAAAGAACAGCCTAGAAAGTAGGGGTTAGTACAGATTTCGGAGCCATGAAAAAAATTATTATTAAATACATATACAGAATATTATGGTTACACTAAAATGAAGCTATGAGAAAGCCATGTTGAAATAATGGGTTTTTAGCAGTTTTTTAAAGTGCTGCACCGTATTAGCCTGGCGAATTTCAATCAGTAAGCTATTCCAGATTTTAGGTGCGTAACAGCAGAAGGCTGCCTCACCACTTCTTTTAAGTTTAGCTCTTGGAATTATAAGCAGACACTCATTTGAAGATCTAAGGTTACAATTTGGAGTGTAAGGTGAAAGGCATTCCGAAATATAATATGGAGTGAGATTATTTAAAGCTTTGTATTCATTAGCTTTAACGTTCCTAAAGCTTCTCAGACAATCAGATACAAACATGAAAACTTCATGCAAGTCTGTAACATAATTACATACCTTTAAAATTTTATCCCTAGATATTGTACAGTATGTTTAATGTACCTTAATACGAAAAATGTAATCACAACATTTCTGATGGATTCTGTCCAAAATATTCATCTTTTGTCCAGCTGTATGAACTGTATAATTGTCCTAACAAACAGGTTTTAATTTGGCAATAACCTTTTATTTTGCAAGAAAATTAGAATAGAAAAAGGGAAATCTGACCAAACCCAGAAAAAATTAAGAATGTAATACTAACCGATCAATTAATTTCAAAAGAAATAAACAGATTTTATAATTGGCAAACAGTTAAAGACACAAGAAACATATTGTAGTAGTCAACAAGATAGCTGAAGATAGGTGGGTCAGGATGGGTGATTGACATTGAAATGTCACACAGATGTGTTGAGCTCCGCATTGCACAAATCCATAGAATAATTTGAATTACTCCTTAGGAGACTAGGAAATTTCAAGAAGGCATTGGATTGGATAAATACATTTCAATAACAATATAACTAATTTTTTGTATAGCACTCCTCACCGAGTGTAGGTGCAGAGCACTGTGAACAATTCTCAGTTAAAATACAAGTAGAGTAATTATTAAACACAGAACTGGTACACATTTAAATGCAGATTTTTTAAAACACTCAAAGAATAAGGTAGGAACTGATTATACATAGATGGAAAACAACTATATATGTTGATTAAATAACACATGAATAATGGTCAGTGGTGATTAAAATTGTAAACGAGAAAGACAAAAATCAAGACACAATTCTTGAGACCATGGCCAACTGGCTGTCTACCCACTTCTGAGTTTTCTATCATGGAGTCTGTGCTGAGTGCTAAATCTGATGAAGAATCTTTCCATCCAATAATTATATCGCTCCTTTATCTAAGATGACTTTTCCATATACAGGACAGCACCCTGCCAGTGGAGCAGTGGCATCAATGGCTATATCCAGATACCATGAGAAGAAACAGAATAGAGGTGGATTAGTAATGGTTTAAAAATATTGTGATATTTATATGATTGTACAAATGACTAACATATAGAAATGCAGTATGTACAGCTAATCAGCAGCTCTAGTCAGGGTATGTAAGACTAAAGTAGTGATACTTTAAAAGCTTAGACTAAAGAGACTTCTTTTATATTAGCAGGCAGACCATTCCATAGCTTTGGGGGCCCTGTGTCTAAAAGCTCAACCTCCCACTATTATTCTATTAAACCTTGGAATCTTTAGTAGGCTGACATCTTGAGATCTCAGTATTCACTCTGCTTTGAAATTAATGGTAAGCTCAGATACGTAACCAGCCTTACAGAAGATAAGAGGTGTTTCATGGGGAGAGACATGGCACTTAACTCTGGAAGATGATCAACAACACAGGAACACTGAACATGACTTCAGAAACAGCACTGCTATAGCCATGACTAGCTTCAGTAATTGTTATTTTATGATGCGTTTCCCATGGCTATAATATCGGGAAGCTGATTCCTCTGAAAGTAAGGCTATACCTTCAATGTATAAATAAAGGTGCCATTTATTGGGCTTAATTCTCATTCCGTGTGTGCCTGGGTCTTTCTTTCTCAGTGCTCATTACAATATAGATAGAGACCAAAACACCATGTAACTCTGATCCTCACCTCTAAGCAAGCACTAAATAACGAATGGATTCAGAGAGTGGCACTGCTAGCACTTAGTGCCCTGCATTTAGTGTGGCTTCACTTACTGCAAGCTGCAATCATAACAGGTGGGAGGAAAGTGATGACTTAAGCCTACTTCATTTGTCAAGGTTGTTCTCTTCTGTCCCTATAGATGCCTCAAGGATGAGTGAGTTATACCAATGTTTTGAAAGCAACACCATGGCTAAGTGCGGGTGCTGACAGAGGTGAGACTGAAAAACTAGTAAAGGAGGGAATTTTCATTGTCGACTTCAGGTTTAGTTTAAATTCTTTCATTGATTTCTGAGGTAAGATTTTCGTTGTGTCATTATAATGAGTCATCCTTGGTCAAATTAATTTAGACATTTCTTTGGATTGTTGTTTTTGGAAGAAATCCCAGTTTCACTGAGTGAAATGTATGGTTGCACCTGATCAGAGCCTAAGTAATCACGATATGGCAAGATTTTTAAATCTTGGGCTTTCAAACAGTAGGGATCAGAAGGTTTGGGTAAACTCAGGAATAGAGAAAGAAAGAGAGCAAGTAAGCATTCCAGCAGAGAGGCTAAGAGGTGCTGCTGTTGACTGCAGTATAGAAATATATTGTTACTTCTATTAGCCAGTGGAAGGTCATGATTTTTGTTTAGTTTAAAGGATTTCCTTTGCCTATTGTTTTGCGATTTATTTCTTTTTTTAACCCAGACTTTAAATAGTGGAAGGAACTTAGAATTTAATTTTTGTTTTCCCTTATTCTAATATATACACCAAGGATAACAGGGGGTCCTTGGGTTACAACGTCTGGACATATGACATTTCGAGTTTACAACGCTCACTCCCATAAAAACTTTAAAAAAATTGAGACGTGAGGAGGAATAAAGGTAAGGATTTTTTTTTTATACTCATTTTTTCTGTTACTACACTATAGTGTATAGTACAGTATATTTATGTCCTTTTCCTTTTTCTGTGGCTTAGTTGTGTTTTTATGCTCTAGATTATGATTTTGCAAATGTGTTAGGATAGGTAAGTAACTTAGGCTAGGGTGTGTTTCGACTTACACCAAAATTCGGGTTACATCACTGTTGTAGGAACGAAACTGTGTCGTAACCCGAGGACCCCCTGTACTTTGATTTTTGAGCATCATTTTTGCATACGTTCTTTTTTAATGTAGATATTTGGAACACTTCATACTGTACCTTGTTTCTTAAGTGACTGCGTTGAATAAACCTTCAATCTGCCATCATCCTTCTTTTTTTCCATCAACCATGGTCCTGATCAGACGTGATCTACTATATATATGCTTGACACTGAAGTGGCATGGCAGTAGGTTTAAAAGCCACCAGGTGACCTGTGCAGTGGACTCTTACTTATAGATTGTTTGCTTTAAAGTTCCATGATCAGTCACTAAAAATTTATTTCCTGCTCAGCAAGTAACACCTGGCCTTTATTACCATGCACAGCCCAGGCCCCCTTTCAACTGCAGCACATCTAGTCTCTGATGGGGACCTGCTTCATTTTGAGGAACAAAACAAGATGACCTGCAATTTCAGTACTTTGAGAGAAGACAGCTCCCAAATTTCTCTCTGAAGCATCTTTCTTGAGAATAAAAAGTCAGGAGTAGTCAGTAAAAGGTCTGAGCATAATGCCATCTTTTGAAATACCTCTGCCTGAGAAAACTAGATTACAGTATGTCTTTAAATCATTTAAGGGTAAGGCTCTCTTATTATACTGGAAGAATAAATCACCAGTGTTGGGATTTCATTCCTGGCACAAGTATTTTGTTTTATCTTTTTGATGTTTTTTTAATACTATTTAGTGAATGTTTTGTTTTGTTCTTAGTAAATATACTGTTTCTCAATTTCAGATAATTATAGTTTGTGTATAACATATGTACAGTATTTATTTTTATTATGTACTTTGTGTAGATTACATTGAACCAAAGCGGGCAAGCTTCCGTCTGATGTTGCAGTTGACTGCCCTCTGCCTTTATATTTGGCTCTGGAGTTCAGTCTCTTGCTGTGGCATTGATCAGTGTATGCTCTGTTATTGCAAATTTTATTGAGTATTGTTGTTTTTCTGATAATTATTTTTATTTTTACTTTATTTTTTGGTATTTGACTAATGGAGTACAGACTGGTTTTGTTGCTTTACTGTGACTTTCTTGCATACCTTTTGTGTTCCCCTCGATGTTTTTTCTTTTATTGAAATTTATTTTTAAATAAATCTTTATAATATAAAAGAGCTTTGCTTTTGTCATTAGTTTAGGGTGTTTGGTTTTTCCCCTTAATCTTTATTCAGAATTTCAAAATATTCAGAATATTTTTTCCTAGAGCACAGGCAATTTGATGGTAAATGGGGTGTTGGGATGGTTTGTATCTCCTTGGGGGTATGAACCTGCATAAAAAGACCCAGTATTCTGTAGTAATAATCCTAGAAGTCATTGTTCTTAAAGGAGAGTCCTTAGGGAATTGTGTAACATAGTTAACAACTACCAGTATGTATTGATAACTTCTACCTGACTTTTCTACTAGCCCCCAATATTCATTGCAAGCTGTTCAAAAGAGATATTGATAGTATTTAAAATTACTGGAGCAGCATGATTGGGTGTCACTGGCTGATTAATTTGACACTTCACGCAGGAGGCATAGTAACATTCCACTTTGACAGCTCTTCGACGCTCTTGTATTTCTTAGATTTGTTAAACACACGCCAGCTAATTGAAAATACTCATTTACTTCAGGTCTCAGTCCTAGTATCTGCTTATTTAAAAATCTGTATAATTTTAAAACAAATATTTTTAAATATAACTCTAAATTGTTTGATTAATAACAAAAAAGTATGTGATATTAGTGCTAATTTTGGCTTTCTAACTATTAGAATGACACCAGCAGAATTATTATAATACTGAATTTTACAAGAATACAGCTTCACATTCCTTAATTTCTGTGAAAGTCAATACTAATCTGGACAAGAAAAGTTATTAATTAGCTAAGGTTATGGTAGGTCTCAAGAATGTATTCAGCTTTTGCAAGAGTTATCCAAGGTTAATTGCCTGCTAAAAGAAAACATTTGACATTGCCATACAGGATAGGTTATCCGATAAGAACATCTACTGTATAGTAAGACTACCAAGCTAAAAGCTTGAAAATTTTAAAAAGCCTAGGTATACCTTTTCAGTATTAATTATATTTTTGTGTGTCTCTTAGTACTATCTTTCTGCTTCTACAGTATTGTTAAGACATTTTATCAGCTAAGAGAATATTTATATATCTGATTTTCTCCATTCCAGGTGCTGAGCAAAAGAAAAAACAAGAAAGCAAAACATCAGAAGGCAGCGTAAGAACAAGTGCTGATGAAGTGGCTCTTAACTATCTACATTGTTATGACCATTATAAAAAAGAAGACATTTAGACCTGAATATATGACAATTGATGACCATGTTCATACATACACTTTATCGGAGATATTCTTAAAATTACTAATCTCACATCTCCAAGGTTATCTTAAACAATCTAATCAAACTGAGGAGGCTCAGTACTTCTTCGACTTTGAATTTAGCACAGAAAAAGGCCCTGAAGGTAGATAAATTATTCTAATATCTTCCAGTGTATAAAATACCACTGTCATTATGCTTTTAGATAAGCATACATAGAGCATTTCACACTGTTGGTCAATGTATTTTATTACAGAATTGAGATTTATTTAGGGCTGTTGGATTACTGTTCGTAGGTGGCTTTCTTCTGCATCCTATGTGTATTTGACATGCAAGAAAGAAAAATAACAGTTAATCTTAAAACTTCAATGTACACAACCAACATTTGGCATAACATGGGGGTTTCATAGTAAAGGGAACGATGTGAGAAGTGAGGGAATGCTTAAACTAATATTTCAGAAGTAGTGAAATAGCGTTCCCGTCTGCTACAAACAATCCTTTTTGTTCCTCCTGCAGTCATCCACCCCTTGTACGTTTACTTTAATAAAGCAGACCTGTTTTTGACTGATATGTTACTTCTTGGTTCTTATTAAAGTGGCACAAATGGGTGACAAGAGGAAAAAGAAAAGTGTATGCACTCATTAGAAGGAGGAGTGACTACACTAATGTTATGTGACGGGTGTCTAGGTCACACTTACAGACCTAAACAGTGTTAAAATATCTGACTATGCCACCCAGTTTTATTAGAACTCTGGGAACTCTTGAAATGTAAAGATAATAGTACACAGGTTTCTTTAAAGTGCGTGATAAGTAATCACACAAAGAATGACATGGCAGCAATTTCAAGAAAAACAACAGTAACTTGTATTACACCAGACAATATAAAATCAACCATGAAGATAAAGTTAGATACAGTCATATGAAAACGTTTGGGGACCCCTCTCAGCCTGCATTATAATTTAGTCTACTTTCAACAAAAAAGATAATGGTGGTATGTCTTTCATTTCCTAGGAACATCTGAATACTGAGGTGTTTTCCAAACAAAGATTTTTAATGAAGCAGTATTTAGTTGTATGAAATTAAATCAAATGTGAAAAACTGGCTGTGCAAAAATGTGGGTACCCTTGTAATTTTGCTGATATGAATGCATGTAACTGCTCAATACTGATTACTTGCAACACCAAATTGGTTGGATTAGCTCGTTAAGCCTTGAACTTCATAGACAGGTTTGCCCAATCATGAGAAAAGGTATTTAAGGTAGTCAATTGCAAGTTGTGCTTCCCTTTGACTCTTCTGTGAAGAGTGACAGCATGGGATCCTCAAAGCAACTCTCAAAAGATCTGGGGCCTCATGTATAATGCCGTGCGTAGAACTCACACTATAACATGGCGTAAGCACAAAAGCGGGAATGTGTGTATGCACAGAAAAATCCAGATGCAGGAATCTGTGCGTACACAAACTTCTATGTTCTTCCGCTATCAGCGTGAAAAGTAATGCACGTGTACTCCAACTCCTCCCAGAATTACGCCTTTTTGAATATGCAAATCAATATAAATAGCCTTCTGTGAAAAAACAATGGGAAAGCACGGGGGAAAATATAAGAATTTCAGCGAATACTAAGTGGAGGCAAAGGAAAAAACGTGCTATTTGTTGGTTTAAACAGTGGTATAATCAACAAAAGGAAGTTGATCGAGTGACATAGTGTCGGAGAAACTCGAAAGCTCAAGTTCACAAAGTTGCACAGTGCCTGAAATAAAAAAGTTGTCACATATCAAAGTCGCCGTGAAAAGGCGAGTCATAGCCCACCTTCTGAGTGTCATATGAAAGCTTATTAGGGTACAGAGAAAAAAAATAGGCACACAGTGGGAAAAAAGCACGAAATGTCAACTTTAATCTCGAAATTTCCACTTTAATCACATGGTTTATTTTGTCATTAAAGTAGAACATCATAAACTCGTTTATTTTACTAGTTTCTCAAATCCCATCGTAACTAAAGTAGCACGTTAAATGCTTTGTTCTGTATTTGATCTTCTATGTTCTCTATGTGTGTGAATCACTACGTGCTTCCGTTCTTTCTCTTTCTCCGACAGGACACAGAATCCATTACATTTGTGATATTACAGCTCTCTGAATAATTAAAATACTGAGATGTATACGTGATATCTTTTTCATGATGATAGGAATGAAAGCATGTTATGAAACATGGGAACACGGTGGCACAGTGATTGTTCATGTCTCACGCAAGAGGCTTGCTGCGCGATGCGCGACCTTCGATGAAATAATTTATTACAGAAGTACTGTCTCTTTCAAACGTACTAACCTCCAATTCCTGTCCTTCCTTTTCTTTCTCCAAATACCCAATCGCCACACAATCAGCTCTGTAACGCCGTTTCTTCAAAACTTTTAAGGAACATTGAAATATCTTCGTAGTACATGTTTAATTATTCTATCCGTCTATCCTTCCAGTGTTGCATCAGCACCAGCAAGAATACAGCGCAAGGCAGGAGCAATCCGTGAACTAGTTAGCGCTGTGGCACCGTGTCCTCACATGTTTAATTATTAACAATACAGATTATTTAAAAGAAGTTAAAGTTTTATCTGTATAATATAATCAACATATTTTGCTGCATTTCATCTTAAAAATGAAATCGTCATCATACGCGCTTTATAAAGTGGTGAGGTTGTGCAATATTATAACTGTAGTGCAAGTTTACAGTCGGGTAATTGTACTTATAAGTACAAACAGTTCTACAAGGAGCACTTGATTGAGTGCGTTTATAGTTCTTGGGATGAAACTGTTTCTGAACTGCGAGGTCCGTACAGGAAAGGCTTTGAAGCGTTTTGCCGTGGCTGAGTCAGCGTGTGCTTGATGCTGTATACCGATAATTCTCTTTCCGATCAGCTGCTGCGGTGATTCCTCACTCAGATACAGTGGTATAAATATTCTGAGTGGTGCAATGAGAGTAATATGGAAAAAGATGATCCGCTGTGGCAACCCTTAACGGGAGCAGCTGAAAGAAGAAGAAGATGCAGTGAGAATAACAACACTGGACCATTATATTGCTACAGGTTAATTACAATCAGATGCATTATACTAATAAACAATATGCAGTTAGTTTCAGTGTATTTATAAAACCACATTAGGAATGTGGGTCTAAGAAAGAAAGGGTAACCACACAGGAACAGTAGCACTGCTTTGACGCTGGGTGCCGTCAGTCTGCAAAACCGAGCGGAGAAATTGTGTATGCCAGGGTATGAGGTACCGTGGAAATGTGCGTGGCTTTACGCCAAGTTTAGGTTTTATACGTGGAAACATTCGTACGCAACATTTCTGTGAGTATGCACTATTTATACATGAGGCCCCTGAAAACAAAGATTGTTCAGTATCATGGTTTAGGGGAAGGCTACAAAAAGCTATCTCAGAGGTTTAAATTGTCAGTTTCAATTGTAAGGAATGTAATCAGGAAATGGAAGGCCACAGGCACAGTTGCTGTTAAACCCAGGTCTGGCAGGCGAAGAAAAATACAGGAGCGGCATATGCGCAGGATTGTGAGAATGGTTACAGACAACCCACAGATCACCTCCAAAGACATGCAAGAACATCTTGCTGCAGATGGTATATCTGTACATTGTTCTACAATTCAGCGCAATTTGCACAAAGGACATCTGTATGGCAGGGTGATGAGAAAGAAGCCCTTTCTGCACTCACGCCACAAACAGAGTCACTTGTTATATGCAAATGCTCATTTAGACAAGCCAGATTCATTTTGGAGCAATGTGCTTTGGACTGATGAGACAAAAATTGAGTTATTTGGTCATAACAAAAAGCACTTTGCATGGCGGAAGAAGAACATCATATTCCAAGATAAACACCTGCTACCTACTGTCAAATTTGGTGGCGGTTCCATCATGCTGTGGGGCTGTGTGGCTAGTTCAGGGACTGGGGCCCTTGTTAAAGTCGAGGATCAGATGAATTCAACCAAATATCAACAACTTCTTCAGGATAATGTTCAAGCATCAGTCACAAAGTTGAAGTTACGCAGGAGTTGGATATTCTAACAAGACAATGACCCAAAACACAGTTCGAAATCTACAAAGGCATTCATGCAGAGAGAGAAGTACAATGTTCTAGAATGGCCGTCACAGTCCCATGACTTGAATATCATCGAAAATTTATGGGATGATTTGAAGCAGGCTGTCCATGCTTGGTAGCCATCAAATTTAACTGAACTGGAGAGATTTTGTATGGAAGAATGGTCAAAAATACCTCCATCTAGAATCCAGACACTCATCAAAGGCTATAGGAGGCATCTAGAGGCTGTTATATTTGCAAAAGGAGGCTCAACTAAGTATTGATGTAATATCTCTGTTGGGGTGCCCAAATTTATGCACCTGTCTAATTTTGTTTGATGCATATTGCATATTTTCTGTTAATCCAATAAAGTTAATGTCACTGCTGAAATACTACTGTTTCCATAAGGCATGTCATATATGAAAAGGAAGTTGCTACTTTGAAAGCTCAGCCAATGATAAAAAAAATCCAAAGAATTAAGAGGGGTTCCCAAACTTTTTCATATGACTGTATGAGTCTAAATATATCAGGAGTGAAAACCTTTTAAAAAGATAGCACACAGTCCACACTCTAAAAGTCTGTTAAAACATAACATTGGAGAATACAGCTTTTGCTGGTGCAAAGTCCAAGTTGCGTGCTGTGTTACCACAACAATTAATCTTCCAACTGTCCCACTGAAACACTCTGTTCTTTGAATACTTGTTTCCCAACAGAAGACTTGCTAGCATGTCAAATCACTGTTGGCGTCTCTCTCTAATGGAGTGAGCATTATTTTTCACTTTTGGTTTCCTCGTGTTGTTATGCCGACCTAAGCACACCTCGCTTCTTGCCACTGGCTTCACTAATTGGTCCTCTCATGAGTCTTCCCTCTCTTGCTAGACTCACAATTGGCGTCTCCCTGGGGAAACTGTCTCCTCCTTCCCTGGCGGTAGGTGTCACCTTCAGTGTGCCTCACATCTTGTCAGCATACCCTCATCTGCCTGCGACTCCCTGCTCTCTGTGTGAGAATGATCTTGAGCGTTCTCTGTGGACTGTCTTTCTCCACACCACCCACTGCCCAGAAGTATATAACTGCTACAGTCTCTGCAAAGATCAACGTGACAATCAATTAAACAATGGTACATACCTATTTCCTATGCTTAACAATAGTGTAAACACATTTTCATTGGCTAAATAATAGCATTGTTGTCAGCTATTGAGAAGTACATATACCACGATATGCAGATTCGAAGCTAATGTCCCCAGAACACATTAATTTTCAAAATGAAACAGGTAGTTCTGCATCACAATATTGTATGTTGATGAGATATCAATCAAAGCAGTCTCATCTTCAAGGCAGGTGACTCTTGCAAGACAGGTAAATATCTATGTCCTGTAGACTGCCATCAACAATAACCTGTAACAGAATTATTCAGGAAATTTGTCTTTTCACTTATCACCCTGTTGTCAACAAAGGGTGGCTATTGCGCCTTCATCTATTGGTTTTTACATATATTATTTATGCTCCTAAGAGAAAAAGAAAACACCAATTGTACAAAAAATGTTCCCCTGACATTTGTACTCACCACCTGAGTGGTGGGACTTATCTCTCATTTCTCTCTCTCTCTCTCACACAGGCGGAAGCACGAGCGTAGCAGCGAGCGGAAGCACCAAGCAGCGGCGTCTCCCACAGGCACGTAACCCTTCGCAAACACCCGAGCAAGTTCATCGGAAGTAAAGCAGGCAGCTGACCAGAAGAAATAACCGGCAGTGAGAAACTTGAAGCCGACGGTCTCTGAATCAGAAAGCACTTAAGTAAACTACAGAAAACGGAGAAGATGACATCAATACTAAACGTAAGTTCTATCTGCTCTCTGCCCGTTGAGGGCACGTTTATATGTTGTGTGTCCTGCAGCATGTACAGTTCAGGTTTTCCGGCCGACATTGTAGACAGCTTCACCTGCCAAAAGTGTTTAGTTAATTTAGAGTTGGTCGGGAAAATACGCGAATTGGAGGACCGCGTTAGGAATCTGATAGCGATTAGGCAAACCGAAAATTGGATCGACTCGGTTTGTTTAGACAATTCGGCTACATCTGATTCGGCTTCAGTCTCTCCTGGCCCCACTGTAGTCAGTGCACGGCCAAAGTCAGCAGCACCAATTCAGCCACAGGGCGAGTGGGTAACAGTAAGACAGGGGTCTAAGAATCCAAAATGTAGTCCCCCGGCACCCAGGTCACCAATTCGGACCCAGAACAGATTCTCAGCACTCCGCAGCGCGCCTGTGGAAACTGAGAATAAGAAAGTGCTCATAATTGGCGATTCCATAGTGCGGAATGTTAGAATTCCAAACTATGTTAAACCAGCAGTTCATGTTAAGTGCCTCGCAGGGGCCAAGATTTCTGGCATAGAGGCCGCATTGGACCGTGTCGCCGACGATGAAGTATCTACCTATCTATCTATCTATTATTGCTGCATGTCGGCACTAATGATATTTATTCACAGCAATCTGAGGTATTAAAGAGGAACTTCATCTCTCTTTGCATCAAAGCTAAAAGAAAATGTCGGAATTTAGTTGTATCTGGCCCCTTACCAAGATTATATAGAGGGGATGTGATTTATAGCAGATTGCATTCCCTTCACTGCTGGCTAGAAACCTGGTGTGCAAACAAAAGCATAGCGTTTGTGAACAATTGGGATGATTTTTGGGAAAGGCCTGGATTTTTCAGAAGAGATGGTCTTCATCCTAACTGGAGGGGATCTTATGTATTATCCCAAAATATGGCAGCAAAACTGCCTGGTTGACTGATTAGAGCACCATCCAGGCCACAGTCATGTGATCTTAAATCACAGGCTGTTGTTTATCCCACCTGTTACTTTCCTGAAGCTGTTACCCATAATCCTTGTCTTGGGGCATCCAGTAAATTTAGTCTTGATACAAACCTTAAATTAATTGATAACCAAAAAATAAGGTGTATAATTAGACCAAGGGATAAAACCAGACCCTCCACCAGGGGCATCTGTAATAGAAATTTACTACAAATTAAAACAAAAAGTATATCACCAATTCAGAAAGAAGCATACAGTTTTAAATGCTGCTTATTGAACATTCGCTCTCTTGGCACTAAAGCTGTTTTGGTAAATGATATTATATTAAGTACAAAATCTGATCTGTGTCTTCTCACCGAAACCTGGCTTAGTAAATGTGACACTGTCCCCCTAGCTGAGGCGTCACCAGATGGCTACTCGTTCCTTCATAAGTCTAGAGATTCAGGTCGAGGAGGGGGCCTTGGAATAATTCATTGTAACAAAATGCAAATCACTTCTAAAAATTTAGGCAACTTTACATCCTTTGAAGCATTCATGTTAAATATTAAAACAGATTCCAACACAATTATAGTGCTAGTCTATAGACCACCAGGGCCGTATTCATTGTTCATGTCTGAATTTAGCAACCTTTTATCTGACTTGGCTATAAATTATGATCACGTAGTACTGATGGGAGATTTTAATGTACACATTGATGTGGAAACTGACACTTTTAGCAAATGTTTTACTTATTTGTTAAATTCAGTAGGATTTTGTCAGAATGTCAAAGGTCCAACTCATAATCATAACCACACATTAGATTTAATTATAACTTACAAAGTTGAAATTCAAAATTTAATTATTACTCCATTAAATGAAGTTATTTCTGATCACTACTTAATTACATTTGATTTGGTCCTGCCCTTGCCAACACACTCCCAAAAAAAAACAAAGACAGTGCGACATCTAGATTGTAATTCTGCTTCAAAATTTATAGATACTTTGAGTAAGTCGAGTGTAATTGTGGAAAACCATTTAGATCAGTTAACATCAAATGTAAACACGGAAAACAATTTAGATGAGCTAACATCACATTATAATGTGACCTTGAGAGATGCTCTGGACACAGTGGCACCCCTTAAAACAAAAGTGATCAAAGCACATAGAAACTCTCCCTGGTTTAATGAAAACACTTGAGCTCTTAAATTAGAGTATCGAAAACTGGAGCGCAGATGGAGAACAACAAAGCTACAGGTCTTTCAAATTGCATGGACAGAGAGTGTTAATAAATATAAAAAAGCCCTCTTTAAAGCTCGGTCAGAATATTATTCTACATTAATAGATAGCAATAATAAAAATCCTCGGGCACTGTTTAGAACAGTGGCTAAATTAACAAATGGAAATTCAGATCAACAGTGCAAAATACCAACAGACATTAGCAGTACAGACTTTACTAACTTCTTCAATGAGAAAATTAAAAATATAAGATCCCAGATCTCTGCATCACAGTACAAACCAAATACTAGCTTAGCAGACCCTGTCTCACATTGCACTCAGCACTTTAGTAATTTTAATCTTGTAACTGAGCAGGAAGTCTTAAATTTAATTTCTAAAATGAAGCCCACTACTTGTTCCCTAGATCCAGTGCCAACAAAACTAGTAAAAAGTGCAATGGATGTTCTTGCAGCGCCTATCCTAAACATTATCAATAGTTCATTATTGCATGGCACAGTACCTGATGCACTAAAAGTGTCAGTCATTAAACCATTACTTAAAAAGTCAGACCTTGACCCACATATACTAAATAATTATAGGCCTATTTCAAATTTACCGTTTCTCTCTAAAATACTAGAAAAAGTAGTCGCCAGTCAGCTTCAGACACACCTTATGCATTACAGGTTATTTGAGAAATTCCAGTCTGGTTTTCACACTGGTCATAGTACAGAAATGGCACTAACACGGGTTGTAAATGACATTCTGCTATCCTCTGATGAAGGAAACTCCACTGTAATTATGTTGTTGGACTTAAGTGCAGCATTTGACACCATCGACCATTCTATTTTACTGCACAGGCTAGAAAATGATGTTGGGCTTACAGGCACCATGCTCACTTGGTTTAGTTCTTACTTATCAAATCGATTCCAATATGTACAGAAATGTGCTGACAGTACTCCATCATTATACACAGAAGTTCAATATGGTGTCCCGCAGGGCTCAGTACTGGGACCTTTACTGTTTTCACTGTACATGCTTCCACTGGGATTTCTCATTAGGAAACATAATGTTAATTTTCACTCGTATGCAGATGACACCCAGTTATACCTTTCATTTAAATCAAATGAAGTTTCTCCAATGTTGTCTTTAATTAGTTGTGTTAGTGAATTAAAGGAGTGGATGAATAAGAACTACTTGTCTTTAAATACAGATAAAACAGAGATGTTAATTGTTGGAGGGAATGATGCTGATCACAACAATATTTTGTCATCATTTAACTCAGTGGGAATCCCAGTCAATTTTACTGAATCAGCCCGCAATCTAGGAGTTATCTTTGACTCTAGCATGTCATTTAAAGCGCATATTACAAAGTTGTCCAAAACATGTTTCTTCCATCTTAAAAATGTTAGGAAATTAAGGAGCTTTTTAAATAAAAGGATTCTGAGAAACTAATTCATGCATTTATCTCTAGTAGGATTGACTACTGCAATGCGGTGTTCACTGGATGTTCAAACTGTTCTTTATACAGCCTCCAGTTAATCCAAAATGCAGCTGCGAGAATTATTACAAGAACAAGAAAATACGAACACATAACTCCAGTTCTTAAATCCTTACACTGGCTCCCGGTTAAGTTTAGGGCAGATTTCAAAATCCTTCTTTTAACATATAAAGCATTAAATGGTCGAGGTCCGGCTTACTTGTCTGAACTTATCATGACTTACAAACCAGAGCGCACATTAAGATCTCAAGATGCCGGTCTGCTTATGATTCCAAGGATTAATAAAATAACAGTGGGAGGTCGAGCTTTTAGTTACAGGGCCCCTAAACTGTGGAATGGTCTGCCTGCTACTATAAGAGATGCCCCTTCGGTCTCAGCTTTTAAATCCCGGCTGAAGACTCACTACTTCAGTTTAGCATATCCTGACTAGAGCTGCTGATTAACTGTACAGACTGCATCTCTGTTGTTAGTCATTAGCACTTAAACATAAGTAACATGACAGTTATAATTATATACTAACCCTCACTTATTCTGTTTTTCTTCTCGGTACTCAAATGTGGCACTTGGTGCCATGGCCCACCTGCCAAAAGTTGTTTTGCCTGCCTAAGGAAAAGTCATCCCAGATGGAGGATTGCAGGAATCGTGGGAGAGAGGGGTCCTTTCATCGGATTGGCTGGCCCAGCACTGTTTCAGCTGTGGAATGGCCAAATGGGGGAGGCAGCTTGAAGGATGAGGTCTCCAGGACTCTATACAAATCCAAATCTTATTATGGGATATATCATCTACTGTTAAATTCTGCTCTGTACTTCTAAAATTTATATTTTTTATTTCTTACTATATTGAGAAATTGTTCTGTTCTGTGTACTGTACTGTATTGTATTGTATTGACCCCCTTCTTTTGACACCCACTGCATGCCCAATCTACCTGGAAAGGGGTCTCTCTTTGAACTGCCTTTCCCAAGGTTTCTTCCATTTTTCCCTACTAGGTTTTTTTGGGAGTTTTTCCTTGTCTTCTTAGAGAGTCAAGGCTGGGGGGCTGTCAAGAGGCAGGGCCTGTTAAAGCCCATTGCGGCACTTCCTGTGTGATTTTGGGCTATACAAAAATAAACTGTAAACTGTACCTGTTCAAATAATTCTCTTTTCAAACTGCATCTTATTAAAAAAATGTTGCCAGAAGTGTTGTTGCCAGAACTAGGTAGCATAATAATTAAAGTCTAATTTTTAACTTTCTATGTTTGCTTCCATTTATATTTAGGGTTGGTTTTAAAATCATTCATCTAACATGTAATGCTGTAAGGAGCATCAGTTTTGACCTTACTTAAAAGAACTGCTTCAGGCCTTACTCCAGAGTGTGCATCTCAATTCACACTTACTCTTACTATTTCAGGTATAATTCAGATTACTGTGGGTGTAGGTCAGCTAAACCTTGGAATGATTGCACATCTTGTGTAAAGAGTGGTTTGTTGGCTTCAGCACCAAAATCCGAGCAAAAAAAAACAATTATTTTCATATACAGTATATTACCTTTGTTAGAGCTGCTGGTTTTACTGCTCATACTGCAAAAATGTACATTAGTTATTTTTCTAGAGTAAACTTGTATTCTTCTTCTTCTTCTTTCAGCTGCTCCCATTAGGGGTTGCCACAGCGGATCATCTTCTTCCATATCTTCCCAAGTATTTAAACTCATCCACCTTCACCAACTCTACTCCTTGCATCCTCACCATTCCACTGACCTCCCTCTCATTTACACACATGTATTCTGTCTTGTTCCTACTGACCTTCATTCCTCTCCTTTCTAGAACATATCTCCACCTCTCCAGGATCTCCTCAACTTGCTCCCTACTCTCGCTACAGATCACAATGTCATCCCTGATGTAATCCCGCCTCCACCTTGAATGCATCTGTCACTCCTACCATAGACCTCACCACTGTCACACTTCCCTCGTACATATCCTGTACAACTCTTACATACTTCTCTGCCACTCCCGACTTCCTCATACAATACCACAGTTCCTCTCGAGGCACCCTGTCATATGCTTTCTCCAGGTCCACAAAGATGCAATGGAACTCCTTCTGGCCTTCTCTATACTTCTCCATCAACACCCTTTTGAGCAAACATCACATCTGTGGTGCTCTTTTTTGGCATGAAACCATACTGCTGCTCACTAATCATCACCTCACTTCTTAACTTACCTTCCACTTCTTACCTACCTTCCACTACTCTTTCCCATAACTTCATGCTGTGGCTCATCAATTTTATCCCCCTGTAGTTACTACAGTCCTGCACATCCCCCTTATTCTTAAATATCAGCACTAGAACACTTCTTCTCCACTCCTCAGGCATCCTCTCACTTTCCAAGATTCCATTAAACAATCAGGTTAAAAACTCCACTGCCATCTCTCCTAAACACCTCCACACTTCCACAGGTATGTCATCCGGACCAACGGCTTTTCCATTCTTCATCCTCTTCATAGCTGTCCTTACTTCCTCCTTGCTAATTTGTTGCACTTCCTGATTCACTATCTCCACATCATCTAACCTCTTCTCTCTCTTGTTCTCTTCATCCATAAGCCTCTCAAAGTACTCTTTCCATCTGCTCAACACACTCTCCTCGCTTGTGAGTACGATTCCATCTTTATCCTTTATTACCCTAACCTGCTGCACATCTTTCCCAGCTCGGTCCCTCTGTCTAGCCAATCGGTACAGGTCCTTTTCTCCCTCTTTATTGTAGTGTTTAGCTTGTATTAAACTTGTATTAATCGTGACTAAATGTTACTAAACCTTTCCCTATCTTTCTTATTTTTATATGTGACATTTAGTGCTATTGCTTTTGGACTGTACATTGAATGTGGTACTTCTTCTGGCCATGGAATGATATATTGAAGTGATTGAGAAATCTTAAAATGGTGAAGAAACCATCTGATGGGTATACCACAGATATTCTGTAGACTCCTATACTGTACTCCTATACTATACTTAGTGGGTTGGAAGCAAGTGAGACAAAGATTGGACAAATTTTGACTTTGTTGATTTTAAAGGACTGTTGATCGCTGAATGGTTTATTTTTACAGAAACATTATTAATTTGACTTTTTATTTCCTTTACTTACTTCCAAAGGCGCCAATCTAATTTTAGGCCAGATTTCTAGGTAATTTGAAGTGTACAATATAGATTTTACTAAACAGTATATTTTAACTGTTAAGAACCCTTCACTTTCTGCACACTTTCTTGTGTTGTGTGGTTTTTAATACATTTGCAAACCTTTCTAAAAACATGTTTTCACATTGTGATTATGGGTTTTTGAGTGTAGGTTGATATGCAAAATTAGCAAATCATTTAAAATTAAATGAAATTAATTTAAAATTAAATCTACAACACAATGAAGTGTGCTTAAAGTGAAGGGGTCTGAACACTTTCTGAATCTGCTGTAGGCAAGCATATATCATTCAATTAACAAGGTTAGTATGTTCTGTTTTTAATGCTCTATCAGTTGTAGCGTGCAGCTTGGGCTCTTACCCAGCTGGGACGCCTCCACGCTGGGAGGACCTGGGGAGCAAGCGTGGCCAGAGCATTACCTCCCCCGGGACGCTAGATGGCCACCCCCTTGGGTTGCAGTGATGCCTCAGACTCCCGCAGGGCTGCCTGGGAGTTGGAGTGTGGTGCAGCCCTGTTGGGATCCGCAGGCAGTGCCAGGGGGTGCTACAGCAGGAGCTGCTGAGCCCTTATGGGCAGTTCTTCCACCACACCCAGAAGTGCTTCCAGAAACGAGTAATCAAGCACCCGGGGCACTTCCGGGTGCATTAGAAAAGGAGCCAGCAGCCACTACTTGGGTAGAGTCGGGTGGAGGAGTGACAAAGCTTGACTTGAGGAGTGAAGGAGGAGAAAGATAAAGAGAAGGAAGAGACTTGTGGTATTGTGCTGTGCTTGCGCATGAACTGTGTTATACTTGTGGGGAACGGGGAAGGTGTTTCCCACAAGGGAAAAAGAAAAAATAAACCTTGTGTGCCTTGAATTTGTGTCCCACGCGTGTCTGTGTCGGGTTCGGCTGGCACAGGCCACACAGTTGTTAAACAACACTTTCTTTTTTTTCTTCTGATTCACAGCTGTATGTTACTTTTTTTTACGGATTTGCTAAAATCTTACAGGGTTATGAAGCTACAGACCCTGGTGATATATGCATATCCCTCCTATATCTGTGTATCTATATATATAAAGGAGAGTTGGGATCCGAGAGACTGTGTTTGTGTGTTTGTGGAGGGACGGAGAGTTAAGGCGGGTGTTGGAGTCACGTGATCATCTCCCCTCCCATTCACCTCATTTCATTCACTTCATTTTGCTCCAAGCTGAGCTCCGCAGCTGACGCGGTCTTGCCGTTCTTTCTCCTTTACTGATTTACTGTTTAGTAGACGCGGTACTTACTGAATAGTATTTTTTCCTTTAGTGTTTTTACTTAGTGTTTCTTAGTGTTTAGTAGACGTGGTGTGCCGGTGTTCCCGGCGGTGTTGCGGTTTAGTGTTACTTTCTACTTCGTTTTTGTACTTTAGTGTTTAATAATAAATAATAATAATTCATTACATTTATATAGCGCTTTTCTCAGTACTCAAAGCGCTGAAATAGTGAGTGATACTTAGCTAATAGCAGTGTACAAGCAGCACAGCACAACAGAGCCTGTAGGACAGGCGGGTGTGGTAGCGTAGGTGAGTGGCGATAGCAAGCAGCAAAAAGCACAGCAGGAGGAGGAAGCAGGATTTGGATGTTCCAATACACAGCCACAAACAGTAACGCTTGGTAACTTCAGGCGTGATCGCCCCAGAGCCATAAGCCATAAACCAGGTTAGTATGAACATCAGATCAGTTCTCGCTCATAGGGTACTGTAAGATGAAACAGGAGCAGATCAGCATAGCGAATATAATCACGGAGACAGATCATCCTGAGGTGCTAGATCGCCAGGTACAAAGAAATGTTCGTAGGTCTCGTCCCGTAATCCACAGACTCAGCTGTTCCCAGTAAAGTGGAGTCCATAAAATCTGTAAATATTAAGCCAAATCCATGCAATTCGAGTCAGCTGTATCCACAAACTATATCTACAATAAACGAAATAAAACAAGCGTAAGAAAGTGCAGAATTAAGGTGAATTTTGCGAAAAGTGTTGTTAACAGGGAGGAGCGGCAACAACAAGCGTGCGCCAGCGTCCCCTCACCTGCTATAATAAAGCAGTTATAATAAAGAAGTTTAGTAGACTTTTATTTTATCTCATTTAGTGTTGCTGTTTTTTAGTGTTAGTGTCTACTTAGTGTTTGTGTTTAGTGTTATGGAAGGAGTGATCTTACCACTGTCAGATTTTGAAATGAATGAGTTGGTAAATAATGATTATTTATCAACAGATCACATGAGCAAATTCAACAAAATTTTAGCTGTGCATACAATTTTCCAACCTCAAGAGGTTTTGCTAATGTGGACTCCTGACATACCTATAATGCCCATTCCACAAAATGCAAAACATATTCAAATATTACCTTCTGCAGCTACTGAACGAGTGACTCGCTGGGTGTGTACCTATTATGATGGTGCTGTAATTCATGTCTATGACAGTTTAAACGCTGATAAAAAATTCAACCTCACCGAAGAGCAGCTTCGTTTCCTTCATGCTTTGTTTCCTTACAAACCTCCCATAGTTTATGATGACGCACAGCAACAATTAAATCATAAAGATTCTGATGTATTCTCAATTGCATTTGCTGTGTGTATTTCTTTAGGTATTGACACAAGTGATCAAGTTTTTATTATTTCTTCAATGCGAAATCACTTACAAATAATTTTTGTTACTCGACAATTGCTTCCATTCCCTGTCGAAAGTAGCCGACGGGTGACACCAGTTACAAGTATTCAGTGCGTTCAAAGACCTGTACGAAGTACGGCCACTAACACAGTCACTCATAAAAGGGGAGATGACTCGGTGCAGGAAATGGGTATTGAAACTACCTTGGAAGACATGCAATCAACGAGGTGATTAAACGGATCTCAAGAGACGTCTTCTAGGTTGGAAAAAAAGCGCTTGGCTGCCAAAATATATATATACATATATATATATATATATATATATATATGTATATATATGTATATGTGTATATATATTGTCAGAAAAATGACCAAAAGACATCGAGATGGTTTGGGGCAGCCACCCATTTAATCATTTACGGCTGCTAAACTGATCAAAAAACCGGAACATGCTCATTCAACCGAGTCCAAAACAGAACTGATCTCCAGGAAACAAGATGGCAGCTTTAAAGGCCAGTAGCGGAAGTGATGTCATCAAAACCGGAACCAGAAGTGACGTCAGTGGCTGCCCCAGAGCCGGGTGGGATTTCCCTAGAATGGACTGCAAAAGATCGAGAGGGAAAATTAGTGCACTTCGCCACCCCCTGGTCTGGCCTGGAACTACCTGTATTTAAGCCCTTTAGCTGTCTCCTAACCACACGTGTGTCACAGGGCCCCCCCCTTAGCCCAGATCCGTCGGGTCGGGCGTCCTGCACTGAGAGGTTGTGAACGCGGGAGAGAGCATCGGCATTGGCATGTAGAGAACCCTTCTGATGAATGAGCGAAAACTTATAATGTTGAAGATCGAGGAACCACCTCATGACTCGCGGGTTAGACTCCCTGTGCAGGGCCATCCACTGTAAAGGGGTATGGTCTGTGACTAGGGTAAACTCCCAACCCAAGAGGTAGTACCTCAACTGTGTGATCGCCCACTTAATAGCAAGAGCCTCTCTCTCCACTGGCGCATATCTGGTCTCTCGATCCAACAGTTTTCGGCTCAGGAACATGATGGGGTGTTCAGCACCATCGACACTTTGGCTCAGCACTGACCCTAGGCCTGTGTCCGAAGCGTCCGTCTGGAGGATAAAAGGCCGTGAAAAGTCAGGCGCCTTTAACACGGGTGCTGATGTCCCACCAGGTAGCCCAAATACTTGGCTTCCTCCAATCCAAAGAAGCATTTCTTTGGGTTGATGCGAAGACCGGCTTCCCCTAGCGTCCGCAATACGGCTCCGATGTGCTGTAGGTGTTCCTTCCAGGTGCTGGAATAGATGACGACGTCATCCAGATAGGCAGCACTATACGTGTTATGGGGACGAAGCACTTTGTCCACCAGACGCTGGAAAGTTGCAGGAGCCCTATGTAACCCGAATGGAAGGACACGATACTGCCAGTGCCCGCTAGGGGTGCTAAACGAGGTTTTACCCTTTGCGGAGTCTGTTAAAGGAACCTGCCATTACCCTTTGGTCATCTCAAGTGTGGTCAGGTATTCTGCCTGTCCAAGCCTCTCAAGGAGGTCATCCACTCGAGGCATTGGATAAGCATCAAATAGTGAGACCTGATTAAGCCGATGGAAATCATTGCAAAACCTCCAACTTCTGTCAGGCTTAGGAACCAAGACAATTGGGCTGGACCAGGGACTATGACTCTCCTCTATGACTCCAAATCCAGCATGTGCTTGATTTCCAGTTCCACTTTCTTTGCCTCGGGAAGATGGTACAGGCGTTCTCGAACTATGACCCCGGGTTCAGTCACAATATCATGGGCAACCAGAGAAGTCCTTCCTGGGATTATGTCAACCACCTTCGGGACAGACGAGATAACTGTCTCTAGCTCTCGACTCTGTCGGTTATTCAAATTAGACCCGAAGTTAAGGGTGTTACTTTGAGCAAAGAAGGAGCGGGGCTGGCCGGAGGTGGGATCAGGGTCCCTTTCCTTCCACGGTTTCAGCAGGTTCACGTGATATATCCACTCTCTCGGTCGACGATTGGGTTGTTTCACCAAATAGTCGACGAGTCCCTTTTGCTCTTTAACTTCGTACAGCCCTTGCCAGTGGGCAAGTAGTTTAGAGTGGGAGGTGGGAACCAATACCATGACTCGATCCCCCTGCTGGAACTCCCGGAGTGTCGTGCCACGGTCATAATAGTGTGCCTGTGCTGCTTGCGCCTCTTGCATGTGACTTTTTAATATGGGTCGAATTTTCTCAAATCTATCGCGTAACTGCGCGATATATTCCAAAATATTAGTGGAGGGAAGGGCCTCTCCTTCCCAACCTTCCTTTAAAATGTCCAATATGCCCCGGGGTTGTCGTCCATATAATAATTCAAAGGGTGAGAACCCCGTTGAGGCTTGAGGGACTTCCCGGTAGGCAAAGAGCATGAGGGGGAGGAGTTGATCCCAATTCTTCCCATCCCCGCTGACCACCTTGCGAAGCATCTGTTTGAGAGTCTGATTAAATCTTGTTCGGCAGCTAGGATACGGACGGAGGTCGCTTGGTCACCACCCATTGCTTTGACTACTCTTACTGAATCTGATGACATCGAAACGTATTTTTTGATCTTCGAGCGTACCGCTAAGCGGAACGCATGGCCGAGGTCAGAGTGGGCGTACCAACTGGCTCCCTACCTGAAAGGAACGGCGCAGAGGACCTATTATGATTTAACTGAGGAGCAGGCTGCTGATTATGACGTTCTCAAAATAGAGGTCTTTAAACGCTACGGCGTATCTCCAGAGCAGCAGGCAAGAGAGTGGAGGGAGTGGCGATTTGACCCTGAGAGGCCACTGAGAACCCAGGGCTTTGAAGCCTGGGGAAAGGTCTGTCGTTGGCTACGGCCCGACGTCAATGACTCTCACAAGATGGCCGAAATTCTAGCGTGTGAGACCTTTGCTCATGCCCTCTCCGAACACATAGCCCAGCAAGTCCGGAAACACACTTACGAGGACATGGACTCTCTTATAAAAATCGCGGAACGTCATTGGGCGGCTTGCAAATCGGGATGATCAGAATGGTTCTCTCGCCGAACCCAACAGGCACGTGGGGCAGCTCCTGAGCCCCCCCGACAAGCTCCCGAACCTGCCATCCGTAGAAGAGACAGACCAGCCAATCTTCCCCGCTGTTTCAAGTGTGGGGAGGTTGGACATCTGTCTCCTAGCTGCTCCTTTGAACCGATGGATTGTTCGTTGGTAAGGGGAGAAAGGTACTGTGCCACTGTGAGTAACCCTTTGTCTCTCCCCTATACAGGTGCAGTTATTATAAATGGCAGAAAGGTAAGGGCAATGTTTGATTCCGGGAGTAACATTTCTATTGTTGCTACCCGTTTCGTTTTACTGCAACAGTGGACTAAAATAAAAACCAGTCTAAAATGTATTCACGGAGATATCCGGTATTATAAAATAGCCAGATGTATTGTGACAGTAAATGGACAAGTATGGCCATGGCTGTGTTACCGGATCCTCCGTTTCCAGTTATACTTGGTAGGGACTAGAATGAAATTATTAGCGGTAAAAACGTAACTGTACCAAAGAAATATTTAGGCTTAATGATGGAACAAACTGATCCGACTGCCTCCACGTCATGTCCCTCAGTAGCACGGGCGGATAGTAGCACCCAGTGCGAAGAAATCGATGTCCCATCGTCCTCTACGGGAGCTAGTACAGTTAACGTGGAGGACGTGGAGGCAGTAGCCCCTCCCATGGAGGTTGCGCAAGACCCAATACAAGCGTTAACGTCCCAATTCCTTCTAACACCCTCATCCTTTAAAAGAGAACAGTGGAACGATGATTCCTTAAAGTTTGCTAGGAATGCTATAGTGTCCACCGAGGGTTATACAACTCTGAATCCCATGCCACCCACGCTGTTCTTTGTTATTAAAAATGATCTGTTATACCGAGTGGCAGAACACGGGGGTGAAGTGCGAGCAACATTGTTAATCCCACGCACTTCGGCGAAAAGTGTGTGAATTAGCACATGCTCACCTTCTGGGAGCCCATTTGGGCTTCGATAAAACTTTAGAGAGGATAAAGCTCCGATTTTATTGGCCGGGGATTAATGAGGAGGTCAGGCGATTTTGCGCTTCCTGTCCGGAGTGTCAACTTCGCCAGATTCCCAGACGGACTCAAGCTCCTCTCGTTACCCTTCCCCTTATTGATATCCCATTTGAAAGAGTCGGAATAGACCTCGTAGGACCGTTAGAACCCTCGTTAAAAGGATTTAAATATATTTTAGTATTAGTTGATTATGCCACTCGCTTTCCAGAAGCTGTTCCTTTGCGCTCAGCTAATACAAAAACCATCGCACGGGAGTTAGTAGGGATATTCGCTCGTGATGGGATCCCCAAAGAGGTTTTAACAGACCAAGGGACTCCTTTCACTTCGGAGACGTTCAGGGAAATTGCTAAATTACTCCGTATAAAACATCTGAAAACGTCAGTCTATCATCCCCAAACTGACGGGTTGGTGGAACGTTTTAATCAAACATTAAAACAGATGTTACGTAAGGTAGTTAGCGAGGATGGAAGAAACTGGGATCAGTTGCTTCCCCTCGTTTTGTTTGCATACCGGGAAGTCCCACAGACCTCTACAGGTTTCTCTCCTTTGAGTTATTGTATGGAAGACAACCCCGAGGGCTTTTGGATATGTTAAAAGAAGGATGGGAAGAGGAGGTCCTCCATACTTCAAATATTCTCGAATATATCGCGCAATTACACGATAGACTTGAGAAAATTAGACCTATTCTAAAAGACAATTTAGAAAAAGCACAAGCAGCGCAGTCTCGTTATTATAATAGAAACACCACCATTCGGGAGTTTGTCCCGGGTGATCGTGTAATGGTGCTCGTCCCAACCTCCCATTCAAAATTGTTGGCACACTGGCAAGATCCTTATGAAATAAAGGAACGAAAAGGACTCAACTATTTGGTTAAACAACCTAATCGTCGACCGAGTGAAAGAGTGTATCATATAAATCTACTGAAACCGTGGAAGGACAGGGACGTTGATCCCTCCTCCGGACAACCTAGTTCTCTTTTCATGTCATGTGCACATCTGAATTTTGGTCCTGATTTGACATCTGAACAACGACAAGATCTCGAACGGGCTATCTTGTCTGTCCCTAAAGTTGTGGACGAGACACCCGGACGTACTGCGTTGATTGTTCATGACATCATTACGGACCCGGGAGTGATTGTCAGAGAGAGACCTTAAAGGTTCCCGGAGGCAAAGAAAATGGAAGTAGAGCTGGAAATTAGACGAATGCTGGAACTAGGGGTTATTGAAGAAAGTTATAGCCCTTGGTCTAGTCCAATTGTCCTAGTTTCTAAACCTGATGGCTCGTGGAGGTTTTGCAACGACTTCCGCCGACTAAATCAGGTCTCTATATTCGATGCGTATCCCATGCCGCGAGTGGATGATTTACTTGATCGGTTAGGGAATGCTCGATTCCTAACTACTCTTGACATGACTAAAGGGTATTGGCAAGTTCCCTTAACGGACTCCGCTAAAGAAAAAAAACGCTTTTAGTACGCCCAGTGGACATTGGCAATATAAGGTGCTTCCTTTTGGTTTGCACGGGGCACCAGCTACTTTTCAACATCTGGTGGATACACTGCTTCGGCCCCACAATTCCTATAGTGCCGCTTACTTGGATGACGTTGTCATTTATTCTGGCACATGGAAGGATCATGTATTGCAGGTTAAAGCAGTCCTCTCCACACTAGCGTCAGCCGGGCTTCGTATTAACCCGAAGAAATGTTTCTTCGGATTGAAGGAAGCCAAATATTTAGGCTACGTGGTGGGTGGGGGTACTGTTAAACCACAATGTAATAAACTTGATGCCATCTTGAATTGGCCCCGTCTGATGAATAAGAGGCAGGTTCAAGCATTTTTAGGGCTGGCGGGTTACTATCGCCGTTTTGTACCGCACTTCTCTGAAATTGCTGCGCCCTTATCGAATTTAACGAAGAAACGAGCCCCTTTAAAAGTTGTATGGGATGATGCGGTGGACAAAGCATTCAGTGACCTGAAACCCTTACGTCAGCACCGGTGTTGAAATCTCCTGATTTTTCTATTCCTTTTATTCTCCAGACCGACGCATCGGCCACAGGATTGGGTGCCGTGCTGAGCCAATGTGTCAACGGTGCTGAACACCCCGTTATGTATTCTCAGCCAGAAATTGTTGGAACGAGAGACCAAGTATGCTGCGGTGGAGCGAGAAGCCTTGGCGATCAAGTGGGCTATCACGTCTCTACGATACTACCTACTGGGACGCGAGTTTACTCTGGTGACGGATCATGCCGCTTTGCAGTGGATGTCTCTTCATCGTGAGTCTAACCCGCGCATCACTAGGTGGTTTTTGGATTTACAACCTTATCGTTTTAGTGTCATTTATCGTAGGGGTTCTTTGCAAGCCAACGCAGATGCTCTCTCTCGTGTCCACGACCTCACGGTGCAGGTCCCCTGACCCGAGGGGTCTGGGCTGAGGGGGGGGGTCATGTCACACATGTACGATTAGGAGGCAGTCAAAGAGCTTAAAGGTGACTAAAACATCGCGAGATAAAGGGATGTCACGTGGTACTTACCTGAACTCTCTTTTGCCAACAGGAAACAAGAAGAGAATTAATCCCGCAACTTCCGGGTTTTCAAAATGGCCGCGATGATGGCACTTCCGGCCAATATTGATGACGTCACTTCCGGCACCCACAAACCACCTCACTTCCAGCTCCTCAAAATAACATCACTTCCGGTTCCTGTTGCCACATCACCATTTTGCCAACCATTTCCTGTCACCTGTTTTTTGTTCTATAAAACCACCATTTTGTTTCAGTAAGATGGTTCATTGTACTTTCAGGACTTTGAATCACTGCATTTTTCAATATTGTCTGCACGACAATATACGGGGACGGTCCCCAAATCATTATTTTGTATTTGCGACTTTCTTTGTTCGATCACACTACATATATATATATACATATCTACATATCTACATATATATACACATATATATATATACATATCTACATATATATACACATATATATACATATCTACATATATATATATATATATATATATATATATATATAGCTGATTACCCAGTGGATTCGCTCACTGAGTGCAAGAGAAAAAAATAAAATGTAGTATGTATAAAATAAGTTTGTTAATTGCCAAATTTATTTTTCCACAAATAAAGAGCACTTACAATAACATAGAAATCAATATAAACAACATTAACATCATTATCATATGAGAATATGAAGTAATATATAAGAAGCACATTGCATATAAATATAAATTATATAAATTATTAGTAAAATCTTCTTCTATAATACGCCGTGGCTATTCGTTTGTCTGTCCAGGATTTTAAATCACCTGTAGCTCGCAAACCGTTTCACCTATTGACTTGAAATTTGGTACACATATAGTACGTCACGTCTACTATTCGCTTTCGGGGTGATGATTTTATTACTCTTTTTATCTTTATTTTATTTTATTGTAGAATCAACTCACAGCTGCGCGCACCAGTGTGGCCGTGGCAGATGCATACAGATGCTGCTTTCATTCCCTACCACCTTCGCTAATCATTCTTGAGGCAGATTGAAGACTTATGTGCCAGCTTAACTGAAAAATTAAAGAAAACATACTAAGTTATCGCAACACAAAAACTAACTTAATCAGTTTTAACAGGAAAAGATGCCGACGAAAGAAGAGAATCAGCAGGACGCTAGGGTGAAGAGCTGCTCATTAAGCAGCAAGCACATCAACCTCTGAGCAAACGAATGGTAAACGTACAGAGAAAGAGGATAAATAACATGAATGCTCATGTCAAGTGTATTCACTCCACGTTATCGTGCAGTGCGCTGTTACTGGTATTTTGATAAAAGAATTTGAACAACATATAAGAAGCGTATAAATTATTAAACAGTAAAACATTAACATTTAAGAAGTAAAGATACATTGAGTACTACTGCAGTGCTTTCGGGTATAGTACATTTTTTGTTTGCCCATTACATGCATAAATGTATACATTTTTTGGTGTACCTACCCGAGAACACGCGACATGACCCGGCAGTTAAAAGTTTCTCACTCCAGCAATTTTAACTCTGTTACAAAGTCATCCAAAGTCTCGTTTATACCTCGTGTCTTCTCATTAAACTTGTATCTCGCGAATATGGTATTGCAAACGGCAGCGGGAGCGTTTCTATAAACTCAATTTAAACTTACGGTTTACACCGTGCTTTGAAGATGCATAGTACATGACACGTGTTTCGCCGTAATTGTGGGCTCATCAGGCGTACACACTCACTGCACTCCCTTACGGGAATCGAACCTCAGACGTCAGCGCTAGAGGCGAAGCCCCTAACGTTGTGCCACGGCGTGTGGTTCGTTCATTTGACAGCATGTAGATCGGGGTAATTACATTGCAGGCATTCATAGTCTGATTCACAATCTGATTGTATGGGTGGTTACCTACCAGGTAACGCTTGTGGTTGGTCAGCAAGTCGGCTAACTTCTGCCACTGTGCCCTCTTTCAGTTGCGAGAAGCAGATCATAGAATGGTTGAAATAGTTTAATATATATAGCAAAATCCCCGCGCTTCGCAGGGGCGAATATGGTATTGCAAACGGCAGTGGGAGCGTTTCTATAAACTTAATTTAAAGTTACGGTTTATACCGTGCTTTGTTTCATATTCTTTTCCTACCTTATCAATTGTGTAATGTGTTTTTTGAACAGGTTTGATTCATCGAAGTGATCACTCCTGCTGCGTTCAGTCACTTCACGTGAGCCGCTCTCTTGTGTGATGTTGCGATGTCCACGGGTTTATTTAATGTTAGCTAAGACCCAGCAGTTAAAAGTTTCTCGCTACAGCAATTTTAACTCTGTTACAAAGTGTTCCAAACTCTCGTTTATACCTCGTGTTTTCTCATTAAACTTGTATCTAGCGAATATGGCATTGCAAACGGCAGCAGGAGTGTTTCTATAAAATTAATTTAAGGTTACGGTTTACACCGTGCTTTTTTATACCTCGTGTCTTCTCATTAAACTTGTATCTCGTGAATATGGTATTGCAAATGGCAGCGGGATCATTTCTATAAACTTAATTTAAACTTACGGTTTACACCGTGCTTTTTTATACCTCGTGTCTTATGAAGATGCTTGTATGCGCCACTCACTCGCTTCTTATTGTTTTGCTGCCTTGTCAATTGTGTAATGAATGTTTTCTTCAGCGCTCTTTGGGGCTCCTCCTTCTTTTTTATGTACTGAGTTCACAGTCAGTTCACGTGATTACGTGGGAGGCGTGATGACGCGACACGCAACTCTGTCTCCTACGGCCATCTTGCTGCCTTCCATTACAGTATATGGACAAAAAAGAGGTTCCAGTTATGACCATTACGCGTAGAATTTCGAAATGAAACCTGCCTAACTTTTGTAAGTAAGCTGTAAGGAATGAGCCTGCCAAATTTCAGCCTTCTACCTACACGGGAAGTTGGAGGATTAGTGATGAGTGTGTGAGTGAGTGAGTGAGTGAGTGAGTGAGTGAGTGAGTGAGTGAGTGAGTCAGTCAGTCAGTCAGTCAGTCAGTCAGTCAGTCAGTGAGGGCTTTGCCTTTTATTAGTATAGATATACATATATATATACATATATATATACAGTGATCCCTCGCTATATCGCGCTTCGCCTTTCGCGGCTTCACTCTATCGCGGATTTTATATGTAAGCATATTTAAATATATATCGCGGATTTTTTGCTGGTTCGTGGATTTCTGAGGACAATGGGTCTTTTAATTTCTGGTACATGCTTCCTCAGTTGGTTTGCCCAGTTGATTTCATACAAGGGACGCTATTGGCAGATGGCTGAGAAGCTACCCAACTTACTTTTCTCTCTCTCTCTCTCTCTTGCGCTGACTTTCTCTGATCCTGACGTAGGGGGTGTGAGCAGGGGGGCTGCTCGCACACCTAGACGATACGGACGCTCGTCTAAAAATGCTGAAAGATTATCTTCACGTTGCTACCTTCTGTACAGCTGCTTCGTGAAGCGACATGCTGCACGGTGCTTTGCATACTTAAAAGCTCGAAGGGCACGGATTGATTTTTGACTGTTTGTTTTTCTCTGTCTCTCTCTCTCTCTCTCTACCTGCTCCTGACGGAGGGGGTGTGAGCTGCCGCCTTCAACAGCTTTGTACCGGCGGTGCTTCGCATACTTAAAAGCCAAACAGCCCTATTGATTTGTTTGCTTTTCTCTATCTTTCTGACAGTCTGTGCTCCTGACGCGCACTCCTTTGAAAAGGAAGATATGTTTGCATTCTTTTAATTGTGAGACAGAACTGTCATCTCTGTCTTGTCATGGAGCACAGTTTAAACTTTTGAAAAAGAGACAAATGTTTGTTTGCAGTCTTTGAATAACGTTCCTGTCTCTCTACAACCTCCTGTGTTTCTGCGCAAATCTGTGACCCAAGCATGACAATATAAAAATAACCATATAAACATATGGTTTCTACTTCGCGGATTTTCTTATTTCGCGGGTGGTTCTGGAACGCAACCCCCGCGATGGAGGAGGGATTACTGTATACATATATATACATACATATATATATATATATATATATACATACACACACACACACACACACACATATATACATACACATATACATCTATACTAATAAAAGGCAAATCCCTCACTGACTCACTCATCACTAACTCTCCAATTTCCCGTGTAGGTAGAAGGCTGAAATTTGGCAGGCTCATTCCTTACAGCTTACTTACAAAAGTTAAGCAGGTTTCATTTCGAAATTCTACACGTAACGGTCGGCAACGTCCGCCACGTTAAACATTCTTATTTGTGGCCCCATCTTCACGAAATTTGGTAGGCGGCTTCCCTGCGCTAACCGAAACCGATGTACGTACTTATTTCGGTGGTATGACACCACTGTCAGCTGCCATATTGAACTTTCCAATGGTCTTTGTTACTTAATGGGCCCATCTTCAAGAAATTTGGTACGCGGGTTCCCAACGCTAACTGAATCCTATTTATGTACATATATACGTCCATAGCCTGCAGCTCAGTCCACACTCTGAATACCCCTGGCACTCCTGAGCATAATCTATTTTTGAAGGTTGGGGCACCAATAATGTTACTAAGAAACTTACAGCCATCGAAACTTTGTAATGGCACGAGACTTCAGGTCACATGCTTGCAAAAGAACCTAATTGAGGCAACTATTTTTACTGGCGGCGGCTCAGGGGAGAGAGTTTTTTTTCCTTGCATCCCCGTTATACCCTCTGATCTCCCATTTCAATTCAAACACCTCCAATTTCCAGTAAGGCTCTGCTTCACAATGACAATTAATAAGTCTCACGGACAGACCCTACAAAAGGTTGGCATTGATTTGAGGAAAGATTGCTTTTCACACGGCCAACTATACGTTGCATGCTCAAGAGTAAGCTCAGCACACAGCTTGGTCATATTACAACCGGAGGGGTGAACTGACAACGTGGTATACAAAGAGATCCTTAACAAATAATTATTGGTACATTTTCCCTCAGTTAATTATTTAAAATTTTAAAGCAGGTACTTCACCGCTGCGAAGCGCGGGTATTTTGCTAGAATACTTTTTTATTTTAATTTACATATATATTAATTCTTCTGTAGCATTGTGCACCAAGATAAAGATGGGTGGGGCAAGTGACTCAAAGAGGAAAGACAACAAAGTCTTAGTTGGAGGTGGTGTCAGATGATATGAAAAGAATGGGTCTCATCAACAAAAAGAGGGCCAGAACCAAGGAAAGTTGAGGAAAAAAATCAGGGGGACATTCTGCTAACCTGGGTAAACCCTGAGAATGGGTGTTAAATCAGTGATAATAATAAAAATTGGCAAGTCTAAATTACCTTTGTGTATGAGTGTGTGTTGTGATGGCCCAATGGTATATTCTTCGAAATTCTGATGTGACTGCTTTTTGTTTTTAAAGCGTACATTTATACGAGGGATGTAATATGTGTTTTTTTTACCTTCACTTTTATTGCCAGTTACATATTTGAGGGATCGATCTACAAAAAAAATAAAGCACAAACATTAAATTGTCAGAGAGAATGCCAGAAGTGCAGTAAAAAGATAGCTTCAGCTTTATAGTTATATTTTATTACATTCAGTAATGTATCTTTGTCATTTAGTGAATTATTAAATTCTTGGAAATATGTCAGTTTTCACTAAAATAAAATTACCAAAACTCATTAAACAAATCACATTCCTTTAAGTTTTTAGAAACATTCTGATTTGTCCATTGCCACTGAATCCCTCAACTCAAAGCCATGTTTTAGCCCAAAGTGACTTTCAAATTCGCAAATATAATTAGGCACCTTGCTTTTCTATATTTGGAACACAAACAAGATAAATGATTCACTCAGGACCACACAGTGAGTTGGCAGTAACGATTGATCATGTATAAGTCACTAAGCCACCCTTCATGTCTTAATTAACTTTTTACTGTCCTGTGAGTGAGAAACATGACTTTTTACAGATATTACAGATTTTAAATAAATAAAAATACAAGGGATATAAATACTGGGGTGGCAGGGTGGTGTAGTGGCAGCGCAGCTGCCTCACACTTAGGAGGACCAGGGTTTGTGTCCCGGGTCCTCCCTGTGTTAGTTTGCATGTTCTTCTCATGTGTGTTTCCTCTGGGTGCTGCAGTTTTTTCTCATATTCCAAAGACATGCAGGTTAGGTGGATTGGCATTACTAAATTCTTCCTGTTGTGTGTGTGTAGTGTGTGAGTGTGTTCCCCTGCAATGGACTGGCATCTTGTCCAGGGGATTGTTCCTGCCTTGCAACCTATGCTACAATTGTGCTCAGGATTAAGTGGGCTTAGAAAATGATATGATATGAATGATAAACGTCAAAGAGCATAAGCATCACAATCATTCAGTTAATTTAAAAGGCATACATTAAAATCATGCAAGCTATCCCTTTTTGTTAATGACAGGCCAAATGAAACGTGAGTAACAATTGTCATCTCTTTCTATCTCTAATATTTAAATCTAAAAAGAGTGTAATGGATTCACTGGGTATAAAAATGGATGGATGAACAAAAAGATCAGTTTACTGTTTTTAAATGATTGAGTGATTCATGTTTTAAAGGCTGCCATAAATTCTGTTTCATTTTTTAGTTTTCCTTAAATTTGTACCACAAAATGACCATTGGATTAACATCCACAATTGGTATATGTTTAGTTTTAATTTCATTTTCATTTCAGACAGCTGTAAGCACAGTCTTTAGCATAATCTTCTGATTTAGGAAAATTCATTTCATTTCTGAAGCCTTGAATTTAAAGCTGACATACGTATTGCCTTAATGATGTCATCACCAATCCTAAGGGGTTTATTTTTAGTATTTAATAATTTTTAAATATGAAGTAATGAAATCTGACTTAGGTAATGTTGAAACTTTAAAGTTGTAGATTTCTCTTCTCAGCATTAATGATTATATACAATACATTTCATGCACAATATTTCTGAGGTTGTGTCACACAATATGTGACCGCAAGGGGGGTGCCACTAAGCCCCAAACCTCAGACATAATAGTACCCAACACAGTTCCAGCTTGAAATAAAGGATTTAATTTCTCAAATTGAATCACCAAATATGCACAAACAGCGAAGCCAAAATTAAAAAGCAAGTGAAGCTTTATGGTCTCCTTCCACTTCTCTTGTTGAGTGTCATCACTGCCTCCCGACTCTGTCTCATCCAGGGGAGGCAGTGGGTTCCATTTAAGCACGACCCAGGAATGTTTCTGATCCTACGGTGTGTCCTCTTGGAAGTATTTCAGGGTCATGTGGAAACCAGGGAGGTCCTCTCTGACAGCACCCTCTAACTGCACCCAGGGACCCCGATGGGGCTGCACTCCAGACTCCAACTCCCATGTACTCCTGTGGGTGTCCTAACTGGGATACCTCAGGAGGACCACTGCCACCTGTCATAAGGTGGACGGAACTGTTCCTAGCCTCCAGCTTCCACTGGTCCAGTCTGTATGTACCTCTGGGCAAAAAGTCATTTTCCTGTCCAGCCAGCATCAGTCCTTTGTGGCACTTACAAAAGTATGAATCAAAGCATATCATAAACTAATAATAAAAAGTGGAATGTATGTTCTATTCTATTCTATGTGTTGCTTGAACAATACACTGTATACATATTAGCAATGATTATCTATCCAGACATTTATGAAGAAAACAAAATGGCATGCAACTCGGGAGGCCACTGTACCATAAACTACTAATTCTGTACAAAGCTGAGATGCTGCAGATAACTGAATTGGTTCAAAATTACAGAGTGAAAAAACTGGTATGTCATTAAAGATTTTCATCAACAAAATGAGAAATGCCAATTACAACATTCATTAAACGTTTGTATTTATTATGCATACTTTTAATTTTGTCTGAGCCTTTATTTTGATCATTTGTATATTTTTATTGGGTTTATATTTTTCTAGACATTATTATAGGTTTGATGTATAATTATATACAATAAATGGGGCATCTGCTTGGATATGGTTCCATTATCCACTGCTTTGGACCAATTATTCTAACATATTTTACAGGAACATATTTACGATTTAATATTACTAAAAGAAAAAAGCTAATTGAAAGTGTTAAAAATATTTTAAACAAGTATGTGGTTAATAAAATGCCAAAGCTGACTGTGAATAGTAATTTAGCAGGCGCAAGCTAATATGGGAGTTGATCTCATCTAATCAACAAAAGCTGTCCACTGAATAACAAAAGGCATGCAAGGCTGGCCTCCTATTCAGCCTGTTACGCCAGAGAGAGCAGATTGTAAAGAGCTTACGATTCAAGACGGCTTCCTTTCCCACAGTGGAGAGAAAAGTATCTTGCACTTAAAAGGTTGCAAGTTTGAAAGGGACCATCCACTTGAAAGCAGCCTTCCTAAAATGGTAATTCTTCTAAAAAGAGCAAAACAGAGCCTACAAGCAATATATCACACTATAGCATAAAGCCCCGTGCAAAGTAAATAAATATTTAATAAGAAGGGTTTAAAGAAGGCCAATAGCTTTTGTAATGTTTAACAAAAAAATAAAAACTTGCGACAATCAAACCATCCATTTTCTACAGAGATCTTTTTTGCATTATATTATTTCCTTTTTCTTTACAGTTACTATGCTTTACTCATTAAAAGGTGTATGCATGTGTGAATTTTATGCCATTCTTTAAAACAGTTAATGCAAGTGAAATATACAAATATACTGTACATACCTAAGGTAATAACTTTAGAATTTCCATGACAGTCCTGACAATACTGAAATGTCTGGTACTTTAATTAATACTTTCATCTATTAACTCTCACCTGAGGTGAAAATAACTTTCCCTACCTAGGACCCATGTTCAAACTTAAGTCCGAGAAAATGGCCGACAAGGGCAAGTTGTATTTTTATAAGGGAAACGTGTGTGTGTGTGTAGCTACTGAAATATGCTACAGTGCTGTAGTAGTAAAAAAGTGAACAAAAAGAAAAAAGAATCTGAATAGTTTAACAGTAATGGATAAGAAAACTTTTTACAATATTAAATTCCTCAGATAAATCTGACAGCAAATTTTTAAACAATTTAGAATAATACACCCAGAAGCAAGTACAATGACATTTCAGATCTATTTTATATATAATTTATATATATGACTTGGTTGAGTGAGGAATCACAAGTCCCAAATAATAAATGTTAGGCCGCCAACACAGTTGTCCCCCTTTACTTCTTACAAAATTAAAGCAAAATACAAGCAGCCAGTGGTGTGGCGGTATTGGAAAACAAATGTAAACAAAGTAGCCAAATCTGGCTTCAGATCATTCTGTCTGCATTGGTCAGTTACACCGCAACTCTGTTCTGAGTCGTTTCCAGAGTGATGTGTCCTTCTGTCGACCTTGACTTATAGGCGAGAGACCACAAGGGTTGGAGTCAGGTGCCCCCACTGGGCATCTTTACAGTGCTGTGGAAGGAATAAGAGAGGACATGGTTAGTGACAGCACTCCATCTCGACCCAGGGTGGTATCACATACCTTAGAGGAGACCTAAGGGTGATCCACATATGCACATGCGTAACAATTAAAATAAGACATTTGGCAAATGAGAGGAGACCATTCAGTGCATCAAGTTCACTTAAATAGTTAATAGTTAAATTAACCTAGTATTTCATCCATATAAGTTAAAAAATAATTTTACAGGAAAAGGGTAATTAACTTTAGATACCTCAGAGTATTCTCTTGTCTGTTTATAGAGAAGGTCCAAATGCATCTGTAGAAAAGCAGGCCCAAAACATAGACCAACTTTTCCAGTCAGTTGAGTCCTGGACCTTGCTAAAGGATCCAACTAGAACAAGGGAGTAGTTCATTTGCAATGCTTAATAGAGGATGAACTCTGCCAACATCTGCATGCAAGATATATTATATGTAAAAGGAGTTCGATCTTCAATAACTGAAGTAGCCATAGAAACTAAGAAAAGAATTGATTATAAACATGACAGGTATCAGGAGTTAATGGCATTTAGGTGACATACCATGAGTAATAGTAGAAACTAATGACTACTTGTATAAATGTTCTCTGTTGAAATTTTTAAATGTTTTATGTAGGTGAGGCAACTTAAGGTAATCTAAAGCACATAGCCTAAAAATCTAGCACATTTCCACTGCCATGGAGAACCTGTGAGTGCTGTAGAGCAGGGGTAGGCAACGTCGGTCCTGGAGTGCCGCAGTATGTGCAGGTTTTTGTTCCAACCCAGTTCCTTAACGAGAACTCAATTATTGCTGATGAAGCACATATTGCTTAAGTGACATTTTAATGCTTCATTTTAGTGGTCTCGCTTGTTAAGGTTCTCCAACCTTAATTGCTTATTTCAATCTTAAACTGCTGCATTCAGTGTTTTAATTGCTCCTTATTAGCAATAAGATGTAAAAGACAAAGCAGCCAGCAGTTCTCCAGCTAGCTTTTTTCCAATTACATCTGTGTGTGTTCATCATGCACGGTTTGATTTAATAAAACACTTAATAGAAAAATGTGACAGACTGAAAATGATCTGTTTTAGGCTTCATATCATTTGGATGATATCCTTGGAAAGGAAAAAAATCTACAATATAAGAGCCTTACATTGCACAGACTAACAAGCCATAAAATTAAATAAGGTCTGAGATTGGCAATGATTGGTTTCTAATTAAGCAATTGGGTTGGAATGAAAACCTGTAGCCACTGCGGCTCACCAGGACCAACATTGCCTACCCCTGTTTTACATCTTATTGCTAATAAGGAGCAATTAAAACACTGAATGCAGCAGTTTAAGATTGAAATAATCAATTAAGGTTGGAGAACCTTAACAAGCGAGACCACTAAAATGAAGCATCAAAATGTCACTTAAGCAATATGTGCTTCATCAGCAATAATTGAGTTCTCGTTAAGGAACTGGGTTGGAACAAAAACCTGCACATACTGTGGCACTCCAGGACCGACTTTGCCTACCCCTGCTGTAGAGGGCAGGCCATCTTAAGAAGCATTATGAATCCACTTCAAACTCCATATTTGCTTAAAAAGATGAAGGAAGAAATTCCCAACATTCTCTGAATTTTAAAGCTGACCCCCTAGCTACCACTAGTTTTTTTACATCCTTTGTAAGTAGTAATAGTGCATAACCTTTGGGGCATTCAGTTTATGTGTTTTGGTGCTTTTGTCACGACTCAGCTGGACAAATTAAAAATATAACAAAAGCGTGTTTTTTTTTCTGTTTAAGCTTGCAGGATTAGTGAATATGAGGTCAAGTATCGAAAGTGCTACACCAAGCTATAATTAAAATCAATGCAAGTAGTTCACTCCTAAAATGTGTCTTTCCAGAATTAAGGTTACAACTAGAACTCAAGTTAGGGAAAGTCAGAGCCAAAAACAGAATTTATGAAAAAAAGAGGATGTCTTATCCCTATGGAAAAAGCAGAATTACTGCTAAAGAAAACAGGGTTTAAACTAACATTCAAATTGTTTTCCATGCCTTTGTCTGACCAAGGGAACAAGGTTCACAGACAATAGCAATTGCACCTAAGGAGGAGCAGTAGATCAGGAACAATGTCTTTGATTGATTATAGTGACATAATCTACTCAAGGACTTCTGTGTCTGTGTGAAATCGACTTCACTGTCATTACCATAGTGCACTTAAATGTATTAGGGCTGCATTTCTAGAACACACTATGATCGAAGTTTGCATGAATGTCGAATTCCTTTCACTGTATCTATGGAAATTAAGGTATATTTTCATTTTCCTATGTAAGGCACTGTTACACAAATTGCTACCTTCCATTACAACTGATTCACTTACTCGCAGGACTGAAACTCTTAGAAATATGCTGATATTTGCACAGTATATATTTAGCAAGAAAACTTATTACAGTATTTACCTTCTATCGAAGTCCTTTCACTGTATCTATGGAAATTAAGGTATATTTTCATTTTCCTACGTAAGGCACTGTTACACAAATTGCTACCTTCCATTACAACTGATTCACTTACTCGCAGGACTGAAACTCTTAGAAATATGATGATATGTGTACAGTATATATTTAGCAAGAAAACTTATTACAGTATTTACCTTCTATGTAAGACTTTAAACCTGTTTTGACTTGCAGGAGAGTACCTTTTTATCTGTTTGCTATTTTGCAATTAATTTATTTTCTCTGTTTTATTTACAGTTTCAACCTTCGTGTTAGTGTTTTTTTTTTTTTAATTTGTCATAAGACACTCACTTTAATTATTACAGTTTTATTTATTTTTACTGTAACCACAGGATTGCTGGTAAATGAGAAAGACTTCCTCTAAGAAGGTTTCCCTGTATAAAAATTGTTAAAGAAAAAAAAAAAACAATTAAATAAATAGCTGCATTCGTGGGACTGGTTAGTTTTTGCACAAAATGGAAGTGTCATCCTCCATTTTCTTTATATCCAGACATAAAATGTCAATAAAAAGTTTTAACTTTCTTGGAGGTGTTCACGTGATTGTTGTACAACATTGAATCACAGTACATTTAATTTGACTTTTTGACATTGATCAATAGTAAAATATTCTTTAACGCCAACATGAAAACAGATCTCTTCAAAGTGCTCTAAATTATTTACAAATATAAAACACAAAATAATTGATCACATAACTATTCGAGTCAGTATTTAGTAGTCCTTCCAGCCTTGAGTCAGTGTGGACAGGTCTGTCTGCACATCTCAAAACTGCAGTTTTTCACCATTCTTCTAGAGAAATTGCTCTGTCAAGTTGCATGGGGATTGGGAGTACTTTTTCAAGCCCAGCCACAAATTCTTAATTTTATTAAGATCTAGAGTCTGCTTCAGCACTTCCAAGACATTACCATAGCTGTCTTTAAGCCATTTCTGTGAAGATTTTGGCTTTAAGCCTGGGGTCATTGTCTTGCTAGAAAACACATCTTCTCCCAAAGCATTGTCTTCTTTGAGACTGTATCAGACTTTCTTCAGGATTTCCACATATTTTGCTGAATTCACTTTACCCTTTACCCTCACAAACCTTCCAGGTCGTGCTTCTCAAAAGCAGCCCCACAGCATGATGCTGCCACCAAAGTGCTTTGTGGTGGGTTTGGTGTGTTCTTAATAACATGCAGTGTTTGGCTTAACACGATATTTAATCTGATGGTTAAAAAGTCCAATTTTGGTTTCATTAGGCCATAGAATGGATGTCTCCCATGTGCTTTCTCACAGACTCTAGCTGAGATGTTAAGTGTGTTTGTTTTACAAGTGGCTTTCACTTTGCCACTCTGTTATAGAGTTGTGACTGGCAAAGCACTCTTGTGACAATTGTTGTATGCACAGTCTCCACAATCTCACTCGTTGTAGCTTGTAACTCCTTGTCAGTTATGATAAGCCTCTTGGTGGTCTCCCTCATTAGTTCTGAATGATCAGCTTGCTCTAAGCAGATTTAAAGCTGTGCCATACTCTTTCGGTTTCTAAATGAGTGATTTAACTATACTCCAGGGATATTCAGTGACTTGTATATTTTCTTGTCTTTATCCCCGGGCATGTGCTTTTCAATCACCTTTTCACAGGGTTGCTTGGAATGTTCCTCTGTGTTTATTGTGTTCATTAGGCCACAATAATGACTGACCAAAATTTTGACTATTCAGAGAAGATGTATTTATGCCCCAATCAGATGAAACCCTTTGACTACAGTCAAGTGATGTCAGTTGAACTGTTTTATTTCTAAAACCAACTGGCTACACCAATGATGATTTAGATATGTCATATCAGAGGGGGTGAATACATATGCTTATTATTATTTTGTGTTTAAATTCGTAATTCATTTACACTACTTTGCAGAAAACTGTTTTCACCTTGATATAAAAGTGTCTTTTTTTCTGTTGATCAGTGTTAAAAAAACTAATTAAATCCACTGTGATTGAATGCTATATAAAAGTACAACGTGAAAACTTCCAAGAGGATGAATACTTTTTATAGGCACGCTGAGTCATGATGGTTTTCTGATTCTGTAATCCTTTTGTTTACCCGGATGCAATATGCCACTCAATGCCATGTAAATATCGGGTTAAGCCATTGGACAACAAGCAATAGGGTTTGACCATTAACATTGATCTCTCACAGATTTGACATGCTCATTTTGACCAAGGACTGTCCTGATATTCAACCAATTAACCAGACAACCCAGAAAGCTGGGGTTAATGGACATAACTACTCTTATAGTAAACATATCTTCTCACTCTGTATGCCACTTACAAAAACGTGGAGAGTAGGTATGTTTAGTTGACAGTTCAGTAAGCATTTAACTCTGTCTCAATGCAACTCTCTGTGAGCTCTGTGGTTGGGGGCTATCAAGTTATCCCATGAGCAGCATATTAATAAAATCAAGACCAGGTACTTTAGAGGATATATATTTTTCTTATTTTTTTCAGAATGAATTATGAGTAAGGACTGTTACCTTTCCTGCTGGAAGAGTCTAATGTGGTACAAAAGGCAAATGAAACTTCTTTTCAGGTAACTTTCAGCAGCAATTTGCTTCTGCAGCTCAGGATTAAGGCTCTCAAATCTCATCTTCCTCTCTCCACTATGAAAATGTGTGCCCTGTTCAGATATGAAGTAACATTGTATAGCTATTTAAAAACACAGTTTGTTTCAATACTTGACAAAATGTCAAAACAGACACATTTAGTCATGAGGGATATGGGATGTTGCACTGCCTCTATTTGAAGCACCTTATTTTAATCTGAAATGGAAAAAAGTAGATCATGCTAGTGCAAAAAGCATGAAAATTTCCCTAGTCTCAGGGGTGATGATGGCAGGTCTATCTTTTTTTGACAATGACCAGACTCTCTACAACACGTGTAAGTGTATTAAATATACAAATTAGCCTTCTGTCTTTCAAAATACAGATTTTTATCTTTCAGTAAACACCTGCTCAGAACCAGGTGTGCCATAACTACAGCAGTAATTCTGAATAATTTCAGTGTGGGATGGTAGGGATCTAAGACTATTACTTAAATTACAGAGAGCTCCAGACCTTTAATATAATGCAGGCAATATTAAACTTGAATAAGGCAGCAGGAATCATCAAGCTCTGGTACCTGGGTGAATAAGGGATCAGCAATGGACACAGACTTCCTAGTTTTCTGCAAATTGCACTCCTCTGGGAAGTTATTTAGTTGGAATATCTGAAAAACAATATTTTCTTTTTGCCCAACTGTATTGGTTTGTCAATTCCTCTAATTGGTTATTAGTTCTGAACATCAGCCCATAAACTGTACATGAAGGGTTTTGGAACGAGGGGGGCAGTTGACACTGTAATACTGCGTTAAACGCCTTTTAATTGGTGTCCTGTAAGAGGTGTTACTGACCTCTCTGACTCCGACTGCTTTACAGAGAAATAATGAGCAGAGACAGCCAAAGTTCATTCCTCAGCAAAGACCGAATATCTTCAAATGTGATCATCCATCTCTTCTTGGATCTCAGCTATCCTGGTCTCAAAACAACACACTTAAAAGATATGACTCTGCCAGCATACAAGAGAGAGCACTGTTGTCGATTCATGCCAAAGGACCGTTCATCAGTTACGGCTACACTAAGTTTGAATAGTTCTAATCTTGAAATGGTATATTTTTACCCTGAGAAGATTAAAATTTGGCTATGATAAAAGTGACATATTGTCTTGTTTGCATTCTGTCAAAAGGTAAGAAACATACCTATAAACTCAGAAGCATCCCAAAGATATAAATCTGTCAAGTGGTGGTGCATTACATACTGCTGAACTTTTCATGGAAATCTTGTTAATCCAGAGGTGTATAGTATGCCCAAAGTTGAGGAAGGATATTGAAACAGATTAAGACATGGATGAAAAAGCTGGATGATATGAACCAGAAAACAACAAACACAAATAAATGTGACGCTTTTAGTTCAGAAGGTTAATGACTTAGGAAAAGAAAATTGAACACCTAAATAAGCAAACATGGAAAATGGCAGAAAGGACAGTTCAATGCAAACTAAGCAACGTTATGCAGAATCAGAAGTAAAATGCCTGGCCCAAACTGAATGTTAGTTGAAACAAGACACAACACACCTTGGTCCAGAATAAGATAGAAAAAAAAATAGTGGATTGTTGAGTTGAACTGACAAAATGAAGGCATGCTAAGTTATGCATCAAAGGCAAAGGTGCAGTGAACAGGGACTGTGACAGCAAAAACTGGAATAAGAATTTGAAACTATGATTACTGTACAACATTACAGTTAGAAGATGTTCATTAGCTGCCAGTTAGATGTGGAATGAACTGTAAAATACTTGTTTTATTTATTTATCAATGGCAGATCTTGCTTAACATTAGCTTGCTGAACATTTTATCACTTACAAAAATAAAACAAGCATACCCTGTGATCATTAAATGTTTTTTATCTTATAATTCATATAATTTAAAAATTACCTTAGATGTTGAAGCATTTAGATACAGTGACCTAAAAACTTTGGAAAAGCTATTATATTGATGTCATGGTTGTCTCATTAACTTCAGCTTTTAAAAATAGGTTGAAGATGAATTATTTCATAGTTTAACCTTGTGATAAAATTTTAGCGGATGACCATGTTCAGATTAGACAGGAGAAAAGAGTTACTGTGTTTTGATAAGTTTATAATATGTCTTTTAATTTTGGTTATGTAGTGTAAAGTTGTGGTGGGCTGGCACCCTACCCAGGGTTTGTTTCCTGCCTTGCGCCCTGTGTTCGCTGGGATTGGCTCCAGCAGACCCCCGTGACCCTATAGTTAGGATATAGCGGGTTGGATAATGGATGGATGGATAGTGTAAAGTATACTCGTTTTTGACAAGATAAATTATGAATAAAAAGGCAACCAAGATTGATGTCTAATGTAAAAATAAGACATACTGAAAGAGAGATGAGGGTTCCAAGTGGATGATGTACTGTTTAATGTTGAAGTATCAGTGAGGTATCACCACTGGCACTGATTTTTTTGCAATACCTGAAAAAGTAATCTTCTTTAGTCATCAGTGGCTTAGTGTCGATTGTTGTTCAGATCCTCTTGAAGGGACCAGTGTTGGGAGGAGCAGTAGCTGGAGAGGTAAATGTGGAAAGCCAGAGATCATGGCTCTTCTTATTTCTAGGCAATTTCGTGACTGTAATGGAAGCATATATAAACATGTCTTCAATGAACTCTTCTAAAATGCTCACCCATTAATCCCTTTGACTTAGTCCAGGTTTGTGGGCTTGTTCAGATAATCAAACCCTCAACAGTAAAGCAGTGTAATGTTAACGTGCAAATTAATAATAGTGATGTTAAAAGAAAGGCTTTTGGAAAGGCTACCATGGACAAACATGAATTTATCCTGTCATTGAGCTGTAGGACTTTTCATCTGCAAGTATTTCATTAAACTAAAAATAAACTTTGGAAAGTACAGATGCATCATTCTATTTTTAAATGTAAATATTGTCAAAGAATATAATAAAAACAGGAGACATTTTGGAGCATAGCAGATTACTACATTTAATGCCTGGTAATGCATTTGCAGAATAAATGTAATAAAGATCAAAGTATGTCACAAATGACATTGAGTTGGCTCTTGATGGCCACAGAATAACTTCCTCTCTGAAATTATGTTTTCCAGTAGGAAGCTAGGTCCAGCAATGAACTTCCTGTGACAAATGTTTAAAAAGCGGAGGATGTGGAAGGGGTGGAGCTGATGGTGTTCTGACAGTGGTCTTCTGGCTATGTTCTCCTTCATTCAAAGGCAAATGGAAACTGAACTAATGGCAGTGTTACATCCTTAATCTTCCCCATAATTTTAGTTGGACTTATTCCATGATGCACACTCAATATTCACATGTGTAAAAATATGTACTGTATAATTTTCAAATATTTTGCAATATTAAGAAATTACATTTCTACTTACCTCCAATAATTACATACAGTTAAAGGCAGTATTCTCAGACCTATTTAAAAAAGTGTACTCCTAGAAGATAAACCAATTTTGTAAACAAGACCATTCAATTTGAAATCATGTAAGGAATGGACATCATCAACAAAATGTACAGTATTCCTCACCAATTTGCACCAATAAAGTGTGGTAAAACTCACTTTAAAATTGTTCATCACACACACTTATCTCAAATAAATTTATCCAAAATGTAATCCAGAAAAGATTATCTATGAATAATGTCATCAAGTGGTTACCTCTTAAGCTCACATTTAGGGAACATCCTACTCTCAGATGATATAAGATTTATGTGAGTACCTAATCCTGTGGTTGATTATATTATAACATTCTGAGTACCCTACAAATGCTTCAAAATAATGCTGCATCATTTCATATGTAAAATGGTGTTAGAGATACAATGACCCTCCAAGTTCTCTAATCACATTTTTTAGAGTAATTCAGGATGGGACAACAAATGATAGACTTAGGAGGGATGGGCAACTGTAGACTTTTGATTGGGCCTCACCTAAGTTTTCTGAGGGAAACCATGGAAAAACTGATGTAATGTCAAAGCACTACATATGAATATAAGAGTATGCAGTAGGTGTATGGATAGCAACAAAAACAACATCTGACATTTTGAGTGATATATAGACAGAGGGACAGAGTATGCAATGCCAAAAAGTAGAATTTCACTTGATAGCCACCAGAATACAGTAAGGTATGTCAAATATTAAAATATTAACTATCTGGAGAGAGAGAACGTAAAAAATATTTTAAGACATTTTTCTCAGAGATAGGTATTTTCACAATATTGAATATTTTAATCTGCTAAAGTATAATTCAAAATATAAACACATCAGCAGGAATATATTTTCAGCCATTTGAAGACTCTGGTCACTGTTGTCCTGCTATCAATAAATGTTACCTTTTGTTCAGTAGAATACTATCAGCTAAGTAATTATACAAGATACAGTTTGTATCTTCACTGTCAAATGACCTTTCCAAACCATAAATGATGCGTCGGAAATAACATTTTACTTAGGTATGTAAAAGGATTTTTCACTGCTGTGTGCGAAGTGACAGATTAGATGTTGTCAACAAAATGCCAACATTTGACAAGTAAGCTGAAACATTTTCCACTCAGTATCCGCATCCAGGATGGCTCACGAGACATTTCAAATAAAGGTTTTGATGATCAGTACATTTAAACGTCATGATTTGAATTATTACAGCAGCTGGTCATAACTGACGTCATATCACCTGAGCACCCTGTGATTTAATTCCATTGTGCTGTGCTGGATGAGTTGTTGGTCATGTCTGTTGGGCACATTCACATTTTCATCTATTAAGATATCACTTATTAACAAACTAAAATTCTGTAAGGAATCATCTGTACCTAAGAAATCTTCTCTACACTCTGCAGATCAGTGAATGGCAGCTTTGAAAGTTGCCAAAGCAGTTGGAACACCATGCCCATTCAGAACAACAACAACTACATTTATTTATTGTGACAGATAGGGGGCGCTGTCGACCCCTGAACCCAAAACACCAGATAAAAAGTCCCAATAATGAATTCATTGTCACAATAATGTACACAAAGCACCTCCATCTCCACTATACACAATAAATCAATAATAATTCACAATAATCAATATTCAATCCTCCACTCCACCCAGCAGCTCTGTCGCACTTCCTCCCAACTTCAGCTCAGTCTGCTGGGTTTCCCACAGTCCTTTTTATAGTCCTTGACCCGGAAGTGCTTCTGTCTTTCACTTCCGGGTCAGATGAACTCTTCTTTTTCTTCAGCCGGGAAGTACTTCATTTCTTCCGTCCTCGTGACGAGGTAGTACTTCCGGGCTATTTGGAAAATACAAATCCCCGTGCCTCCCTGCAGCGTCCCCTGGCGGTCCCCACGGTATCCAGCAGGGCTGTGAAGTAAAACTCCAATGTCCATGATGCCCTGCGGGAATTCGGGGCCACTCCACGTTGCAGGGAGGACTCTATCTAGCGGCGTGGGGGTATTGGCCGGGATAAGCTGCTGGCCATATATCATATTATATAGCACTTTTTCATACAAATGGTGTAGCTCAAAGTGCTTTACAAAAATAAAAAGAGAAAAGTTTATGAAAAACAAAAATAAAATTAGGCAATACTAAATAACAAAGAATAAAGTAAGGTCCAATGGCAGGGAGGACAGAAAAAACAAAAAAAGGGAAAAAAAACTCCAGGTGGACTGGATAAAAAAACAAAATCTCCAGGGGTTCCGAGGTCACAAGACTGCCAAGCCCCCACTGGGCATTCTATTTAACATAAATGATCTAAATCAGTCCTCATGGTTTTCAGGCTTCAAGAGAAAGAATTTGATGATGATAGTCATGTGGACATCTGGGGTACTGCCTTCAATCCATCAACATAGGGACTGCAAGGTGCCTTGATCAGCTGGTGGTGGCACAGATCACCACCAAAGAAAAACTAGAAAAAGAACAACAGAGAAAAGTATGGATTAGTACAATTTCGGAGCCATGAGGAAAATGATAATTCAATGCATATATGGTTTGTCAGGGTTACACTAAAATGCAGCTATGAGAAAGCCATGTTAAAATAATGGGTTTTTAGGAGTTTTTTAAACTGCTCTACCGTAATAGCCTGGCGAATTGTGGTGTTAGAGTTTACCATTATTGAACATTGTGTAAGAACTGTCACTATTACAACACAACAGACTTCTTTCTTCTGCATGTGCTCCCCTTTCCACAGCCACCATTCATCACTACCTATAGTTCACTGGAGACGTGTAAACCCAGAGATGGCGGTGTAAAAAAGCAGTGAACAAATTATCTCGGGGATGACAACAAAGTTGACAATTATGGGAATATTTCTTTGAAAAACAAAAAACAACTATTGTTTATTGCATCATGTTTAATGTTGGGGATAACAGCGTGACACAAAAGTCTATTGTGATATCTTACACTATGCTGCTTGCTTGTCATTTTCTTTACTCAACTGCAGAAATCATACACCCTCTCCATAGGACAGTGGGAAAAATGACATCCTATTTAACGTAAAATTAGAAAAAAGAATTTTCTGTCCATGAGGAATGGTCCAAAGCTGTTTCAGAACCTGGCAAGAACTTATTAACTTTTTTGGTATCTCTTTATATATGCATGTCCTGGGTATGATGTATGACGTTAAACTGCATCCGGCCCTGCAAGCAGTCCTCCAACTTGCTGGGAAATCATGGGGGTTGGTGGCAGGATTGGCACTCCAGCCACTGTAAAAAAAAAAAAATCACAAAGCTCTGAGACTACAGAAAGGACTCCTTTTTGCTCTCCGCGGGAGTAGCTCTGCTGCAGCTGCCCATAGGAAGGCTGCTCGCATCATGAAGGGGATGGGGGAAAGCCCTCAGGAGCCTCATCCCTGGAAGAGTCGAAACTGTTGGAGAGCCAATAGGGTCAGGTCTGTTGTGGACCGGAACTGGTGTGGTGCCGAGGCATCGCCAGCTGCCCGGCAGCACTTGGGTCCCAATTTGAGGCGGCCCATACGGGTTGGCGCATGGAACGTCTTGTCTCTCCGGCAAGATAATCATCTTCTTCTGCTGTCGGAGGAGCTACGTAAACTCAGCATTTCAGTGGTGGCACTCTCTGAGGTGCGCAGACTGGGGACTGGCCAGATCTCTATAGGTGGATACACCTTTTATTGGTCTGGTCAGTCTGATGGCTGTCATACTCGGGGAGTAGCTGTTGCTGTAGCAGATTGGCTTCTTCTGATGGTGTCCGATGTCACTCCTTTCAACGAGTTTATTATGAGACTCAGATTATGGCACTCTCTGGGTGCCTTGTTTGTTGTCTCAGTGTATGCTCCAACCGCGGTGAGTGATGTCTTGGTGATGGAGACATTTTATTCGCAGCTTCGCTCTGTGGTTGATGGGTGTCCACAAGGTGACACTCCTCTGGTCATGGGTGACTTCAATGCAGCCACTGGCACTAACAGGGCTGCCTATGAGGATTGTCTCGGTCCCCATGGGTCTGGTGACCATGATGAAAGTGGCTCCATGTTCCTTGACTTTGCAAAGGGTCAGGGACTGCGAATCGCTGGATCCTGGTTCCAGCACCTTGAACCGCATTGTTGGACTTGGTACTCCAATACTGGTGGTGCGGTGAAGGAGATCAATCACATCCTCGTGGGCAGATGCTGGAGGCTCTTGCAAAGTTGCAGGGTCTGCAGAAGTGCCCAGTTTGTGAATTCTGACCACGGACTTGTTGTTGCTACTCTTAGGATCCAGCTTAGGTCCAGTAGGTTACCACCTACTAGGAAAATGAGCCTGGACTTATCCAGACTCCAAGACCGGACTGTTTCTAATAAGTCTGCACACAGTTTGGGTGAGGAACTTTCAGATTTGGATATGACTGCTGATCCTAATATGATGTGGGAGACCTTCCGTGACAAGATCTTGAAGGTTGCTGAGGGTTATGTTGGTATTACTGGTGTTCCCAGAAGGAGGTGTTTCATCTCGCAGGGCACGGCTCAATGGCAACTCTGGTCTGTACCGGGAACTGAGAGGAACGGATGTGAGGGCTCTGAGGGCAGATAAGGAGGCGTTTGTTAGAGGAATCTGTGAGCAAGTGACACTCCATCTGTGGTCTAGCAACCCAACTCCTGCTTACAGAGGAATTGAAGAATTACGCACATCTGAATCTGTTCCTCGGAGAGTCGCAGTCAGGACAGCTGATGGAACGGTCCTTACGGATGACTCTGCAGTTGTGACCCATTGGGCTGGCTACTTTGAGCAGTTGTTCAAAGCTGATCCTCCGGCTAGAACGTTGGATATCTCTGGATCCACGGTTCTTGAGGCTGATCCTCCAATTAGCTGTGAACCACCCAATCTCCCTGAGATTGCACAGGTGGTGAACCAGCTGAGGGGAGGAAAGGCTGCAGGGATCTGTGGTATCCGGGGTAAACTTCTCTAGGCTGGTGGTAAGGCTCTCCTCCTGGCATTGGAAGCAATCTTTGCTTCCATTTGGGAGACTGGCATCATCCAAACTAACTGGAAAACGGGACTTGTTGTCCCTACCTGGAAAGGGAAGGGTGATCACCTGGATTGCAACAACTACAGGGGGATAACACTGCTCTCGGTGCCGGGTAAGGTCCTTGCTAGGGTCGTCCTCAATAGGATCTGTGATCACTTGCTCACCTACCAGCGACCGGAACAGTCTGGTTTTACGCCTAAGAAGTCTACCATCGACCGCATCCTGGTACTGAGGGTTCTCATGGAGCACAAACGCGAATATCAGCAGAGTTTCTTTGTAGCCTTTGTCGATTTTTGCAAAGCGTTAGACTCAATTGATCGAGCTGCACTGTGGGACATCCTGAGGAATTGCGGGATCCCCTCGAGGTTGCTGGATATCATGGCTGGCCTGTACACTGGTACTGCAAATGCTGTGCAAATTGGAGGCAGGACCTCTACGTTTTTCCCAGTTGATTCTGGGGTTCGTCAGGGGTGTGTTCTTGCTCCTACTCTGTTCAATGCTTGTATGGACTGGGTGTTGGGCAAGGTTGTGGGGTCTAGCGGCTGTGGGGCATCTGTTGGTGAAGAAAGGTTCACGGATCTTGACTTTGCTGATGATGCTGTGGTCTTCGTGGAGTCAATGGAGGCTCTGATCTGGGCACTCGAGAGACTGAGCGAGGAGTCTGAGTGTCTGGGCTTGCGAGTGTCCTAGATAAAAACCAAGATCCAGGCCTTTAATGACCTCTTGAGCACGGCCATCAGCAGTGTGTCTGTTTGCGGAGAGAGTGTTGACCTTGTTGAGAGTTTTACTTACCTTGGCAGTGACATTCATGTCTCTGGTGACTCTTCCAATGAAGTTAGTAGACGGACTGGGAGAGCATTGAGGGTCATGAGGTCAATGGAAAGGGGTGTGTGGCACTCCCAATATCTATGCAAAAGGACAAAGGTCCAAGTCTTTAGAGTCCTAGTGCTGCCTGTCTTGCTATATGGTTGTGAGACATGGACGCTATCCAGTGACCTGAGATGAAGACTGGACTCCTTTGGTACTGTGTCTGTCTGGAAAATCCTTGGGTACCATTGGTTTGACTTTGTGTCGAATGAGAGGTTGCTCATGGAGTTCCGAATGAAGCACATTACTTGCATTGTGAGGGAGCATCAGTTACGGCACTATGACCATGTGGCGCGTTTCCCCAAGGGTGATCCAGCTCGTAATATCCTCATTGTTGGGGACCCGTGAGGCTGGACCAGACCAAGGGGTTGCTCACGTAGCACCTGGCTGCGGCAGATAGAGGGTCATTTCCGGAGGGTGGGACTGGACCGCATGTCTGCCTGGGGGGTTGCAAACTGGCATCCCAAGTTTTTTCGTTGTGTAGTGGGTGCGGCAACGCACTGTACCAGTGCATGCTCCCCAATTTGACTTGACTTGACTTTATATAAAAGGCCCAATTTCATGTTGTTTCTGTTCATATAGCTCTCTGAATTGGGTAGATGACAGGTCCTACTTTTGGTTCAACATGAAACACAGATGTCTATAATGTGGAATTGTTTGTGTACTTGAATTAACTGTATTTTACTTACAGAAATGTGGTTTAGCAAAGAATATTAATAATACTATAAAAATTATAAAAATTAGAAATGAATGAAATTAAGTATAATCTCTTGTTAAACATTTTATTCCAATTATATAAATGAAGGATATCTATATTGCTGCTATAGCCAAAATGACCTACAAATGACAATAAACTGTACTGTAGCACCAGGGAGATGTTAACAGCCACGTATGCATGCTGGGTTTTTGAAGCAATAATGTACACCAGCAGGATGACTGAACAACAGATTGTTCTGTATTAATACATTAAAAATTATCTGGAGTAACCTGGCAAAGTTTTTATGGCAGATGGAACAAGGTCAGGATAAATACAAAATATGAAAGTAAGGGGTCTACACAAATAATGTTAGTGGATGGCACCTTTTATTTATAAAATCATATTAACCTAGCAGAATAATAACAAGATTTTCAGTGAAAATGCTGGGCAGCTGAAATTGTTCTGACATAGTCTGTTATAACAATAAAGCAAAATTTAAATCTCCTAATGTGATAAATGTTTATTAAATAAAAAAACATAAGTACATTTACTAATGGTTAAGTTGTAACCCATACAAATAATACTGGATATAGTTAATCAGCACTAATATTCAGATAGTATCTTTAATACAGCTAATCATGAAGATTTTCTATTTTTTCCCTTCAAAAAAATCTTGCAATTTAATATTTAAATCTCAAAATGTACATTCTCTTTGTATTTTCATTAGTTCCCTCTCTGGTACTCTGGTGTTCCTTCCCACATCCCCAAAACTGGTTAATCCCAATTTAGTCTGTGTTTACTGTATGTGTGTATGTGGTTATGTGTTAGAATGTGCCCCACAATTCTTAATTTTCCAGGGCTGGTTCTTACCTTATGTCAAGTACTGCCAGTTCCCTACTAATCTGCATTCTATTAAGTGTGTTTGAGAATTTTAATCAGGTTATTGTAAATGAAAATTGACATTTTTGGTTTAGGTTTCATTTCCTGTTGCTTGCACCTTGGGCAACCTGAGTATTGAGGAGAGTGTGGTGATTGGGAATAATAAGCAGGTTTATGATGGGGGTATGTAATTTACAAGCTATTTTTTCATGGGTTTCCCAAAACCCCATTTAATCATCCACTTCACAAATTAATGTAAAGTACTACTTTGTCAATCTCGTCCATGAAGTCGCCAACAAAAATCTCCATGTTTCAACTGAGAAATAGTCAAATGAAAATACATTCATTTTATCGTGACATTTATGGATCCTCAGTAAAATGAAATAAAGTTGTGAAAAACAATATGAAGTAAATATGTCATCCACTTACAGAAACCAAATAAGACAAAGTGTATAAATAAGCACAAAATCTGATACATACGGTTTCTAAATTGGAAGGAAAATAAACAGCATGCACTATATGAGAAAACCACACATTTCTAAAGGGTTTATTTTTTATTTTAAATGTAAGGACAGAGTTATTTGCTATAGCACATTACAGCCTTTTCAAAAGTGAGAAAAACAAAAATCAATAGAAAGAATAAGCATGCACTCTAACTCTACTCTCTTTTCAGACATGTGTATATAATTAATTTATATAATCTGTAATTTCTCTACAATTAAAATGAAATAAATTTGATTAAGTATTAAAATTCCATAACTCCCTCATGTTGACTGATGTCTTTATTTCTCTTATAAGGAATAACCCAAATATAATGAAATGCAAAGTATTTTATTTAGAAATGAGCAAAGAAACAGTTATGTAAAAGAGTAAATACTAAATAGCCCTTAAGTTCCAGCATTTGGTGGATTTGCTGATGTGCTGTAATAAATTGTTATTCAGGCCGTCCTCATAGGGTTAGTTACAAATGTCAACTGATATGCACAAAGGAGATATCCTCTATCACCCAGCAGTCATTCACCAACAAATCTGCCAGTTCTTGGCATTTGACAAACTGCCAAATTGGCCCTCATATGAAAACATTTTGTGTACTCTCAGGCCAGTTTGTCGTGATATCCGTGAAAAGTCTGTATTGATTGCAACTGCAGAGAACCTTTATGGCAGGTGTTAACTAAGCTGCTAAAGGCATGGAAGTATGAATGGACATCAAGCTCCAATCCAATGATTTAACTTACTGTAAATAATGTGTGAGTATTGGGCTTGTAATGTGGTGATTGGAAACACAGATACAGAATTTAATTGATTTTCCTCTTGGTAGCTTTTCTTTTTTGCAGTTGTATTGTCTCTCCCCAAATTTACCATCAACCAATTCTTGACCTTCCCTTTTCCTTGCCCTTGCTTCTGTCCATTAAGAAAGTACTATCTATCTATCTATCTATCTATCTATCTATCTATCTATCTATCTATCTATCTATCTATCTATCTATCTATCTATCTATCTATCTATCTATCTATCTATCTATCTATCTATCTATCTATCTATCTATCTATCACCAACTGCAATACAGAGAATGTGACAGTGATAGTAAAGCTAACTACACCCTTGGAATGGAAATTCTTCAAAACATTTAAATAACATAATATAGTGTCAACTTACAAATCTGTAATTATTAACAGGTAGAATGCCCAGAGGGGACTGGGCGGTCTCGTGGCCTGGAACCCCTACAGATTTTATTTTTTTCTCCAGCCTTCTGGAGTTTTTTTTTGTTTTTTCTGTCCACCCTGGCCATCGGACCTTACTCCTTTCTATGTTAACTAATGTTGTCTTATTTTAATTTCTTATTTTGTCTTTTATTTTTCTTCTCTTCATTATGTAAAGCACTTTGAGCTACTTTTTGTATGAAAATGTGCTATATAAATAAATGTTGTTGTTGTTGTTAATGCATTTTATTATGTAATGATATTATCTGATATATAAATTCCAAATGTTCAAAGAATTGTCATGATGTGAATTTAATGCACTCTGTCTGGCAACCTCTGTCTGTCACTACAGTCATCGAGGTAGCCAGTTTAAGAAGCACTTATCCATTATCGAGTGGGTCTGGGAGCATGTACACTACAAACCATAGAATGTGCTACTTTAGTTATGATGAGTTTCAGAAAACCCACTTAAATTTACAATCAATGTTCAGATACAATTTATGGTGTTCTAAGCATTACAATGCTTTTGGCAAACTCACCTAAGATCTGGTTTTCCATGACAAGTGGTTATGCAGCAAACATGTGCTTTACCACCTGGAGTGAAAAGGTATAAAGAACAAAAAGGGTTTGGTGGTGAAGAACAACTAGACCTGTTTTAGGCTAAACAAAATGAAAAGAGAACATACTGTATGTGGATTCACACAAAACAATACATGTTTTGACTCCACTGTTGGAGACAGCCTTGACCAAGAAGTTGTTGGGTGAGTACAAAGTGTGGTCATCCCAGAAACGAGCAAGAGCAGAGAACTTGTAGTTGACTAGACTGGAGGTGTAGTCATCCAATTCAGGATGCTGGAGGGAAAGAAAAGTTCAGAATATTAAAAAAATAAAAATGAAACAGTAAAATTGTCAGTGAGTAAAAAGTTAAAAAATAGGTGGCTATAGATATTCACATAATGACAGAAAAAGTCCCTACTTATAAGGAAAAAAACATTAGAAAATCTAGCTAAGAGTAAAAAGAAAGACTAGGACTGTAGCACTTAAGTGTGACAGCTATAAGCTGACAGAGGTTGGATACTATCCCTTGTGGACAGAAGCTCTTTGCCTGAAACTACTGCACAGAAATCACTTTTATATTTTCATTCCCCTGATTAAGAGTATCAAACTCCCCTTGTTTAAAGCACCCTGAATTTCAAACCTGATTCTGAGTTCTGATTGTTCTTTATAAATCACTTTGTTCAATGAGAATAATTCTGGCTTACCCAAGTTTTATATCTGACCTCAGTTTTACTTAGTGTTCAGATATATAATCTCTACCACTCATAACATTAACATTCCAGTGGGTATTAAAGAAAAAAATATTTTTATGTGACAAAGATTGCTTATGATATTGAGCATATGTTGAGTGCATTTATAGAGTTTTCCTTGTATTTATTTAGCTGTTTTAATTTTTTTCCATTTCTTTCAATATGTATACATTTTAAAACTTACTGCATTGCAAATTCAAAACTTCAACTTTAAAACTACAGGTCTGGAAGTTTAAAAAATCTTTAGCTTGCCCTTTAAAGATTACAACTTTATAAAATGCATGATTAAAATTCCATCTGTGTTTGCACAACATACAATATCTGAATACAAGTTCCTAATTGCTAATATTGGAGAAACCAGTTATCCATGACCATGAAAAATTAAGCCTACAGGGAAATTTTAGTGTTGTCTGGATTATGGGACATTAACACTAGAATTACCAGAGCCAACGAAAAAACTCGTAAATCCGGCCCACCTTAAATCCCTTTGCACCTCTCCATCAGCCACTTTTGTCTCTAAATGTGTCGATAAGCCCAAGCAGCAAGCAGCCTGCTATACCATCCCCACACCGCCTCAGAACGGGCAAGAGGTTCTCCCACTTCCTGCCATGATTGATTATCTGGGAGTGAGCTACCCAGAATTGTAAGGGGAAATAATAAAGCCGCACAGACAAAAAACAGAGACATGGGTGTATATGTTATTTGGAATTATTCATTTTATTACCTGTACAGTACATTTTGGAAAACATTGCGGCATGGATGCAGCATTATTCTTATTATTCATATTCATTCACATGCATTCTTACGCTTGTAATCAGTGACTGCGTTCTTTTCTTCGTACTCCAGGACATGCAGAGAAAAGAATATTACAGAGAGGTAAGTTCTGCACTATATACAATCATCAGATTCAAATATTAACAGTTCACACATACTCCCAAGGACCGTCCTTTCTACGTTTACGACATGTGTACCTGTTGCAATGTACACACTTCTCTCTGTGCTGTGTTACTATTACACTGAAGGGGCAGGGGAAGTGGCGGGCTTGGAACAGAAGCTTGTCGATGTTGCATCCTCTTTTGTTTTATCCATCGCCTTTTCTTGTAAGAAGCGATGACGAAGTTCCTCTGCAAGGTGAGCCATGAACACTCTTCTTTTCTCAGTGGACCATGTGCATGCCTTGTACAGTGCATGCGCGTTCATCGCCGCCAGGTCAAGCGTGTTATAGTACAAGCAACTGGTCCCCTGCGTGCTTCTGCTCGAATTGAATAAGCTCACGCCTTCTGGTGCACAATGTCAACGCAGCACCGGGCAAAAAAGAAACAGACAAATATATGTAACATTTTGAAGAAATCATTTTATGACTAGAATAGTACCAATCAGAAAACATCGTCACACTAATGAAATATTATTTGAAAACGAAACTCGTCAGATCAGGTATGAATTTATACTGGCGCTGTTAGTTAGAGTCAGATCAGAAGGGGGGTGGGGTTTGGGGGGCGAAGGAAAGAGTGAACGTGGCTGAGAGAATAAAACTGAAAAAAAAAGCTAACTTTTACAAATACCATACATTTACAGCTGATCTGATGCTGTTCGTTTTCAAATAATATTGCATTAGTGTGATGATGTTTTCTGCTTGGTACTATTCAGGTCATAAAATGATTTCTTCAAAATGTCACATATATTATCTCTTTCTTTCAGGTGTGTAATAGAAACCACAGAATAGAAAGAAGTGTGTACAGTAATCCCTCGCTATATCGCGCTTCGCCTTTCGCGGCTTCACTCCATCGCGGATTTTATATGTAAGCATATTTAAATATATATTGCGGCTTTTTCGCTGCTTCGCGGGTTTCTGCGGACAATAGGTCTTTTAATTTCTGGTACATGCTTCCTCAGTTGGTTTGCCCAGTTGATTTCATACAAGGGACGCTATTGGCAAATGGCTGAGAAGCTACCCAGCTTACTTTCTCTCTCTCTCTCTTGCGCTGACTTTCTGTGATCCTGACATAGGGGGTGTGAGCAGGGGGGCTGTTCGCACACCTAGATGATACGGACGATCGTCTAAAAATGCTGAAAGATTATCTTCAAGTTGCTATCTTTTGTGCAGCTGCTTTCTGAAACGACATGCTGCACAGTGCTTCGCATACTTAAAAGCTCGAAGGGCACGTATTGATTTGTGCTTGAAAAACAAACTCTGTCTCTCTCTCTTTATCTGCTCCTGACGGAGGGGGTGTGAGCTGCCGCCTTCAACAGCTTTGTGCCGCGGTGCTTCGCATACTTAAAAGCCAAACACAGAGAAATGCAAACAAATCAATAGGGCTATCTCTGTGACATTCTCTGCTCCTGACACGCACTCCTTTGAAGAGGTAGATATGTTTGCATTCTTTTAATTGTGAGACAGAACTGTCATCTCTGTCTTGTCATGGAGCACAGTTTAAACTTTTGAAAAAGAGACAAATGTTTGTTTGCAGTGTTTGAATAACGTTCCTGTCTCTCTACAACTTTCTGTGTTTCTGCGCAAATCTGTGACCCAAGCATGGCAATATAAAAATAACCATATAAACATATGGTTTCTACTTCGCGGATTTTCTTATTTCGCGGGTGGCTCTGGAACGCAACCCCCGCGATGGAGGAGCGATTACTGTACATTGCAACAGGTACACATGTCGTAAATGTAGGACGGACAGTCGTTGTGTGTGTGTGAACTGTTAACATTTGAAGCTGATGATTGCATGTAGCGCAAAAATGACCTCCCTGTACTATTCTTTCCTCTGCATGTCCTGGAGTACAAAAGAAACAGCATACAGCAACATGGAGACTGGCAAGATCGGGGGAAAAAACATGTGGTCACTGATTGCAACCGCAAGATGTTATACAAATGAATATGAATATTATGAATAATGTTGCATCCGTGCCACAATGTTTTCCGAAATGTACTATTCAGGACATAAAATATCATATATACCTATGTCTCTGTTTTTCATAGACCATAAGGTGCATACTAATTCAAAAACTGAATAAAAAAAAATTAAGTGACGGTGAGATACGAAGAAGGCAGATTCACCAGTGTTTGTGTGTCAGCTTTTATCCAACCAGATCAGAGAATGTCCAGTTCCATTGTCTCAAAACACCACTCACATTACAGTTATTCCCAGTTTCAAATAAAAACCAACAGCGTCAGATCCCTGGGGGGGTGCGGTAGTATGTATTGTGATCGTGACTGAGAGAATAAAAGTGAAAAAGAAAAAGCTAACTTTTACAAGCACTATAAATCTACACCGGCTGTTACAGACACAAATCAAATGTATGTGTGTACTGTATAATATTAACAATAAGAGTAGCTCACTACTGAAAACGGTAAATACAAGAGGCAGTCTGGATCGAACCAGGGGACTCTTGATTACAAGTCAGCAATTCTTACCGCTACACCACGGAAGCTGTTGTATTGTCCTTGAACCTTTTGTGAAAGTGTTTATTTGATCTTTGGACTTCAGGCTTCACACATTATATAGTTTATGTCAACATTTTGTCATTTATTACTAAAATATGAAAAACATTTCTGTTTTAACAATGTGTTTACATAGATTATTGTAGAAACAGAACACACATGAAATGCATGTGTTCCAAATAACAATCTATTATTTCCACTGTAAAACTCCAGCACTTCACTTCCAGATAATCAAGGCATGAGCTGGGAGAACTTTGTGAATGTTCTGCAGCAGGGGAGGCATGGAATAGCAGGCTGCTTGCTGCTTGTCTTGATCGGCACATTTACAGGACAAAAGACGCTGACGGAGAGGTGCGAATGGATTTAAGGTGGGCCAGATCTACGAGTTTTTTCGTAGTGTTAAACATGTTTTTATGCATTTTTTTATTTTTCTCTTTTTGTGGCAGTTTTGCCTTTCTTCTTCTCTCTGTTTGAGGTGATTTTATGAATGCCACTCTGTGCCATCATTGGTACCATTGCGTTATAAATTCATGGTGAGTACAGTACATTGACTATCTTTTTGAATTTTGCCCATTTGTAGTGAATGTTCAAACAAAAAATAAATGTGTATGAAAAAAGTGGAAACTTTATTCAAAAACTCTTTTTAAAGGTGCTAGACTGTAACTAAGATGAAAATTCTTGTTTGGTTTTGTTATGTTAATTTTTATCTGCTCACGTTTATGACTTTGACTATGCTTCACCTTTTGCTTTCGGATCTTGTTTAACCCTTTCTTTTAAAATTTTATTGCAATGGAAATGTTATAGATTAGTAGAACAAACACAATTATAAGACTCAGTCTAACATTAACTCAGAAGAGTCTTACCCCTACCCATCATAAACACCACAATTGAGAAAGAATTAATATGAGTAGCATTTATAGATACTGACATAACCAAAAGCTTAGCGTCTGTTCAGTGCTTTCACTAATGAATCCCAGTCTGACTTTAAGCAATTGCTTAAGAAAAGTAAATGAATTTTTTTTATTCTGTCACACATTCGACATTCAGGAGTGTCTGACAGGGACTGGACTGAGGAAGATTGGGGGACAACTGAGGATGCTATGCAGCCACTAGCTCCATGCCTATTTCCTTATTTAGAATGGAAGAAAAGACACCAGAAGACACATGTGGTAATTTCTACTCCAACACTCCGCCCCATTCAATTCCAGCATGAAATAAACAGATGACCCATTAGAAGTTGGCATTCAACCTTGTACAAGCTTGCAAAAGGGAACAGAGCGCCTACCTGATTCAAGACTTAGTTATTTTTGTAACCGGCATTCTGTTCCTTTCTTTGTCTTTGTTTTTCTTCTGGACATCTGGGACATTAAACGGGACATCTCCAAGGACCCCAACATTTTATCTGCCTTTCTTGATTTATTTTACAATACACATGTACATAAAAACTGTAGCTCATGGCCTGTGGAGAACTGGAGCCTTCCTCAACAACAATGGGCATACGATAGGATAGATCTTTGAAGAGGGCATCAGTCCCACACTCACACTTGGTCCAATTAAGAGTTACTCATTAATGTTTTTGGGATGCAGGAAGAAAGCTAACATATAAAGAGAATGTGCAAGCTCTATAGAGACAATGAATGGGCACAAAATTCAAAACCACAAAACTGTACAAAGTTGACGCAGCAGCAATAACAACTGAGCCACCAAATGTAATATTTTTCTGATTTGAAATTAATTACTTTTTCTATTGTTCTATTTTAGGCAGTTTATAATCTTCCCTGCTAACAGCATGCTAATGGTGTGGTGTAAGTTGTCAGAGTATATTGGGTGTTAACAAAGTCATTAGATGATTAGGGATTATTGTGATAAAGAGATTTTTAAGTGGGGTGCACCTCCAAACATGATACATAGGGAAGCAGGTGCTAGGAGGCATTTCTAACAAGTAGTATCTTGTCCTGAGTATATTTTTGCCAGTCATTATACTTGGGCAATGCATAATTTCAATCAGGGTAAAACTGTGCTCAGCAAAGATTGAGGAAGAAAGTATCATTAAAATTTGCTTCTATTCATTGTATGAAAATCCAACTGAAAAATCATAATACTGTCCCAGAGATACTTTCTTTGCCTCTTTACATATTTTCTGTACTAGAACATCTGCAGCAGATGTTTTATAAGAGGATAAGGTAAATATGGCAGGTGTTTTTTGTTTTTTTTTTTTGCAAAATCTCTAACCTGAAGGTATTAAAAAAATTATGAAAGGTTGTACTCAATACAAAGCTGTTCAGACAATGCAAATACATTATCAGATTCCAACTCTCCAAAGTTCTCAATGCCAAGCATATTACATATTATAAATATTGTATGCTTTAAGAAGATTGGAAATATATAATTGTCTTGTGCAGGCCATAATAATGTCTCAGCATTTAAGAAGCTCATGCTCTAGCAACACTTTCTAAATGAAAGATAAACTCTAGGATTTGTAATTTTTGACAGAAAATAGTAGTAACTGTTGAATGAAATAGATCACAAAGGGCTGAAGTTTTATCTCCGTAGTGAACAAAACAGGTATATATTCACTGTTAACCGATTCTTTCCATATTCTCACAATATGTTGTGTCACTACACATGGTTTCTGTTGTGCTACTTTAGACAAGTATTTTTTTAATGGTTTCTGTCTTAGTTTGTTTCAGTTTCACGCTTATTTCCTGGGTAAGTAGTACTGTGTAACTGTCTTACAAAAATTGAGTAGTGCTGCTTTAGGGCAAAGGATGCTCTCTTAGGCAGCCAGGCTCATAGGAATCAATGTTATTGTTCTGAGAATCAGAATTAGGGACATCCAGCAGCTGCTTTAAAGTACAACACACTGAGTTCTGATACAGTTTTACAAGAGGAGTTCTCCTTGTGATCACGCCACTATGAAATACAAATTTTGATGCAGTGTCTCTTAAACTAGCTACAATAAGCATAAAGTCTACAATATTATGATATAAACTAACTGGAATAGAAAAGAAAAAAAAAACACAAACTGAAAGCACAGAAGAGAAAAATGAAAAGTGTTCAGTAAAAGAACAAAGTGGCAAAAACATGGAAAACAATATTCAGGGAATCAGCAAAAGGCACTAGGAGTTTTATCACATATGAAAAGCAAACAGTGGGAGCACATTTGCTCACTTGGGCTTTTTTTGTTAAGTAGAATGTTGTAATGTTAACCACCATTGCATGAGCACTGAAGAAGACTAGCTAGTAGACTTATGCAGGCATTAATCACAGCATATATGTCCTTGTTCCTTGCCCCACAGTGTTCATAAGAATAACAACCTCTATGGTAAGAAGACTTAGGGCCTGTGAAAAAACTGAATCACATTTGATGTTTCTTTGTCTGCCTCCCTGCCACTATCAAATAGATAAATTTATGCTTTACATTTTGTACCAGTCAAGTCACAGCAACAGCTATTTAACACATTACCAGTGCTGCACAGAACATCATGCTTACCTCTAACAAGCTTCAGTGCACAAGGCAAAGAATGCATTGGTCCAGACAAGCTAAAGAATTAGGAAGACCTCACAATTCAACAGATTTATTTTGTGTTAAAGACAAGCAGCCACAGGTCTAGTAGTACAGATTAAATAAACAAATTCTTCTTCATTGGTGAAACCTTTTGGCATGTCTTTTTTGGCAATCTTGAGTTTTCATGATGGAGAGGTGTTACAACATTTATGATACAACATACATCAATGGGGGCCAACAATAAACACCAGCACACACTATTAAAATGCCCATAAAAAATCTGGTTATTTCTATTCTATTTGCATTGCACTTGGTGATGTAAGGCTAGGATGGAGCTGCTCGGCCATGGAAACCCATTCATTAATCCAGTCAAATCATCACAACATTTAAAACACGCACTTTTTAGCAAAATATTATTAAACTAGTTGTTCTATCCATCTAATACAGGTTGAAATCTAACTAATCAACTTTGACCTTAGCATTTTATAGAGCACCACCTATTGGAATGTACTTTGCAATGCATGTAGTAATACAATGCCTTGAGTTTGATATTCCAACAGATGGTGCATCACAAACATTTATAGTAATAAAATGCAGTACTACAAATATTTCTAATGCACCATCTATTGAAATGTCAAATGCAGTGCCTATGTCTGTTATATGTCACTTGCTATGAGATTCATAAAAGCAGTGTTAATGTTTGTGAAGCGCCATCTGTTGAAATGATAAAACAAATGCATTTTATTACTACAAATTTTTCAAATATCCCACCTGTTGAAATGACGGAGACATAGCAGGCAGTAGGACACACAAATGCAGAAACACACAGACACATGTCCTTTTTTTAAGGTTGATACCTCGTCCTTCAGATAAGATGTAAAACTGAGGTCTTGATACTCTGTACTTATAAATGATTCCAGGGCATCTTTTGGAAAGAGTAGGGTGTTTCTTGAAGTCCTGGGTATGCTCACAACAGCCTGATGATTCTGGCTCCATTATTTTCCCCAGTCCCTTATTTGTTAACTACACTATATTGCCAAAAGTATTGGGACACCCCTCCAAAATGATTGAATTCAGGTGTTCCAATCACTTCCATGGCCACAGGTGTATAAACTCAAGCACCTAGGCATGCAGACTGCTTCTACAAACATTTGTGAAAGAATGGGTTGCCCTCGGGAGCTCAGTGAATTCAAGCGTGGTACCGTGATAGGATGCCATCTGTGCAATAAGTCCATTCATGAAATTTCCTTGCTACTAAATATACCACAGTCAACTGTTAGTGCTATTATAACAAACTGGAAGCAACTCAGCCACAAAGTGGTAGGACACGTAAAATCACAGAGCAGGGACAGCACATGCTGAGGAGCACAGTATGCAGAAGTCGCCAACTTTCTGCAGTGTCAATAGCTACAGACCTCCAAAGCTCAAGAACAATGTGTAGAGAGCTTCATGGAATGGGTTTCCATGGCCGAGAAGCTCCATCCAAGCCTTACATCACCAAGTGCAATGCAAAGTGTCAGATGCAGTGGTGTAAAGCACACTGCCACTGGACTCTAGAGCAGTGGAGACGTGTCCTCTGGAGTGATTAATCACGCTTCTCTGTCTGGCAATCCGATGGACGAGTCTGGGTTTGGCGGCTGCCAGGAGAACGGTACTTGCCTGACTGCACTGTGCCAAGTATAAAGTTTGGTGGAGGGGGGATTATGGTGGGGGGTTGTTTTTCAGGGGTTGGGCTTGGCCCCTTAATTCCAGTGAAAGGAACTCTTAATGCTTCAGCATACAACATCATTTTGGACAATTTCATGTTCCCAACTTTGTGGGAACAGTTTGGGGATGGCCCTGACTGAGCACCAGTGCACAAAGCAAGGTCTATAAAGAAATGGATGAGCAAGTTTGGTGTGGAGGAACTTGACTGACCTGCACAGAGCTCTGAGCTCATCTCGACAGAACACTTTTGGGATGAATTACAGCAGAGACTGTGAGCCTGGCCTTCTCATCCAACATCAGTTCCTAACCTCACAAATGCTCTCCTGGAAGAATGGTCAAAAATTCCCATAAAAACACTCCTAAACCTTGTGGAATGCCTTCCCAGATGAGTTGAAGCTGTTATTGCTGCAAAGGATGGGCCAACTCCATAACTCCAAAGCCTATATATTAAGAATTGGATGTTTTTAAAGTTCATGTGTGTGTAAAGGCAGGTGTCCCAATACTTGTGTATCTCTCTCACCCCTTCACCACCTAATCGGCTAATGCATGGTGAGCATAATGTCACATAAATGACTGGTGGACAGGTGGAGGCTACACATTGTTGGTGGTTGAAGTGGTTCCCTAGTTTCTGAGTAAAGTGTCTTGAAATGGTTAGAAAAGCCCTATATAAATATAATCAGTTGTTAATTGTTATTAAATAAATGTTTCTGAAAAACCATATTAGCGCATAAGCCTGAAGCATGTTCAAACAGGATCGAGTTTTTGAATAGAAGAATGAGGTGGGAAGTACACCTTCAGTATGTCTAGACAGAAACCACCTGGGGAAAATGTATGCATGCAGTAGATACCCGAAAAATTAATTCCACTGGAGCAACTATGTGGAAAAACAGTGTAGCCATTAAACCAAGCTAAACTTTTTCAGAAACCTATGGCACCATTTCCCTTTTTCAGATGGACATGTTGTACTGAAGTTGATAAAGGCACCTGACCCTTTAAAGCACAGGTGTCGAACTCCAGGCCTGGAGGACCGCAGTGGCTGCAGGTTTACATTCTAACCCTTTTCCTAATCAGTGACCAGTTTTCACTGCTAATTAACTCCTTTTCCCTTCCTTTTAATTGCCCTGTTTTTAAGGATTCCATCCTCTGAATTAATTTGTTTCTTTATTAAATGGCAGCCAAACAGAAATGAGACATGAAACAAGCCAACAGATGACCAGCTAAACTGGAACATCAAACTCCAACCAGTTTCTTAATGAGAAGCCAATTCTTGCTGTTAATTAAACCCGTTACTTAATCCATAGGTTGCTGCTGCTCTCAGCCTTACCGAGACCCTCACCTTTCTTTATGTTCAGATAATGTGGTTAGCTGGTCACCTGTTTTCTCATTTTGTGTCTCATTATTGTTTGGCTGCTAATTAAGGAAATAGAAAGAACTAAGGGGTCTGCGTTGAGTTAATTAAATCTAAGGCAAAAGAAGTTAATTAGCAGGAAAAACAGGTCACTAATTAAGAAGGTGGTTAGAATGAAAACCTGCAGTCATTGCAGCCCTCCAGGACAGGAGTTCAACACCCCTGCTTTAAAGGAAACCGATATCTTAAGTAAACAGGCAGAAGTAGAGAAAACAGGAGGACTTAGTTTAAGACAGCCATCAGTGGGTTCATTCCTGATCCTAATGATTTGTAAGAAGCCCAATTCCTGTACAGTATCAGGCAAAAGATCACTGGTAAATAGTAAGATATATTTAAAAAAAAGAAGCAGTAGTATCTTAGAAAGAATAATATAAGAAAAAAGAACAAAATGAAAGGAATGTCATATCAGCCTCTTAGTTTTGTATGCCTTTGAAGCACAAAGACAACTGGGGCTTATTTAAGTCTGATGGTGCAAAATGTAGCAGAATTAGTTTTTTCATGTTATGGCAGAATGCACTAGATCTGTTTGAGAAGATATTATTTTAGTCCCCTTTTAGGGGTCACCCTGGGATAACAAAGTCAAATAGACATAAAAATACATTTTGGGAAATCTGTCCTCTGAAATGGTAAGAAAGGTTACAGTGATTTAAATAGTGTAGGCATGTGGATAACAGTTGACTCGATGGAAGCACGCATTGTCCCAAACTGAGCAGAAAGCTTTGACAGGGTACTATTTAAATCTGTATAGGAGGAGGTAGTCAAGAGCACAAAATGAAATGAGCCCTTTTCTTTTCTGCGCATAAAGCAACATATGCAAAGTGAAGGCGTAATCACTGTAAAATTAGAGTTATTTCAGAAGCAATTAGCTCTTGCCTGTGGAGAACAGTGTGTCAGTAGGGGGTGAGGTCTGATAGGTCAATTTCAAAACGTTTTCTGTATTTCACCAGGAACAACATGTTTTTGTACTTCAACAGGTGTGAGTGACTAAGTCAAAACAGTCGTATGGTATAAAAATATCAATGTAATAAAATACCTACACAGAAATAATGATTAGCTTTCCTTAGTTGGATTTCTGGTAGAATTTACAGAAGGATCTGCAGCATCTCTCTGTGTACTGTGTTATATCATGTACTTTGGGGAGATAAGAAAAACAGAAACTTGACAGAATAAAATGAATAGTGCAATGTATATTTTACACCAGTTTAATGAAATGTAACTGACAAAAATTGATTACTGGAAAGTTCAGTCCTGTGGGGTTCCTTTACTAAAGCTTTGAGGTCTAATTCCTGCCTGTTTTTTGCTATGGTTTGTTTTTCCTTTTGCATGCTGAGTATCAGTGGGATTATAATGCTACTGGGGTCTGTTTCCTCTCCATCTGGAATTATAGTCCTCTATGTAAGTCTCCAATATCCCATGGTGAATTTGTTTTTCTTGTTATCAAGCAAACAAGAAAACAAACATCCATTATTGTTTCCTATTTTTCAACAAATGATGCTACTATTGATATCCTTTATTATATCTGCCAACTGCAATTCCCTGTCTAGTTGATATTGAATCTCTGTGTACCAAATAATATTTAAAAAGTTGCTGAAAAGTTTTCATAAATAGTATTTACTGTACATCTGTTTTGGAGAGGAGGAAGTTAGCAGTAATGGGTCATCTCAGCAGTGCTCAAAGCAATTTCCAAATCACAGTATATGATGAAAGCAATGGAAGATTCATAAATTGTATTCTTTCATTAAGTATTTACAGTATACTTATTTATTACAAAGGTAATTAAAACAAAATAATAATAATACAAATTTGCTTTTTATAGTATCTAGTGTGAATTATATGCATTTCAAGGCATGATTGAAACATCTCTATGTCTCTGAATAAAAAAGTAAACATGCAATGCCAAGACTACAAGAAGAAACTAACAGGTACAGGAAAATAAGAATACTTAACAGAAAACAGGAAATGTAAACCAACTAGTTAGTATCTATTAACAATTAGGGAAAACATACTAAACATTTGATTATTATTTAAATGTAAAACTGCTAAATGTAACTGAGTTTCTTATCTTCTGTGCTAGTTAACTCCAAAGGTTTGATGCCTAGTAACAGATTGCACAATTTTCACTATGTTTGTATTAAACAGTTGCTACAGTTAAGAGCAATATGAAATCAATTAAAAAGTTTAGTTTAGCCAAAGGGGAATATTGTAAAATGTATTCTGAAGTTAGCTGTGAAAACTTAAAGACAAAATGAAAGAAAAAACGTTTTAGATTATGTAATGCACTATAGAGCAGTGCGGCGGCATGGTGGCGCAGTGGTAGCACTGCTGCCTCACAGTAAGGAGACCTGGGTTTGCTTTCCAGGTCCTCCCTGTGTGGAGTTTGCATGTTTTCCCTGTGTTTGTGTGGGTTTCCTCCGGGTGCTCCGGTTTCCTCCCACAGTCCAAAGACATGCAGGTCCCTAGTTTGTGCTTGGTGTGTGTGCGTGTGTGTGCCCTGCAGTGGGCTGGCACCCTGCCCGGGGTTTGTTCCTGCCTTGCACCCTGTGTTGGCTGGGATTGGCTCCAGCAGACCCCTGTGACCCTGTGTTAGGATATAGCGAGTTGGATAATGACTGACTGACTATAGAGCAGTGTTTCCCAAACTCCGTCCTGTGGCTGCAAGTTTTTGTTCCAACCAGCTTCTGTTTTAATTGGACTCCTGGGCTAATTAATTGAACTGTTATTTCCCAAGTTCTGTGTTTTGGGAACAATACAGAAATTAGAAAATTAAGTTTGGTAAAATATTATATATATTAAAATGTACCAAGCATTTATATGGGAATAATGTATTTTTTTTCCTTTTAACAATATTTTCATCTTGATTTTCATTCTTCTTTTCCAACTTTTCTAATTGTTTAATTAATCCATTATTCATTAATTAGTGGGACTGATGCTAAAGTAGTTTGATTATTCAGTGTTGTTTGACTGGGTGTCTGTGCTGCTCGTTTTTACTCTTCATTAATAAGATACAACAAAGGGGGAAAACTGCACAGTGAAAGGGTAAAATAGAATGAAATCACAAAAGAGAGAGTTAAGCATTTAAATCTATAGCAAAAGCAGAAATATTTCTAAATGTCTTATAAATGTACAAATCATGCTGCTGGGCTTTTCTGAATGTAGAACAAGGGGAAAAATCCCAGCTAATTAAATGAGATCAGTGTTATCAGGTGTTGTCACTGATTATGACTCTGATTGGAACAAAAACCTGCAGCTATAGTTGGTCCCCAGGACTGAGTTTGGGAATCCCTCCCCAACAGTCCTGAGTGCAGTTCTGGAGCCTCACTTATGAAATGCGTGCATAGGCACAAAATGAGGCTGTACACAACTCCCACACAAACAATGGGATATATAAATGAACACATGACGGGGTAAAATGCATATATTCTGACCCACGTGTACCCAGCATTTCAGAGAAAGCGGGAAATGTCAACACCCTTGATCAAGTAGGGAAATATAGGCAAACTAGCTTAATGGTGACTCGCACGTATAATAATTCATATCACTAAGGCATTATTATAATGTGCATTAATGTGACAAATATATTACACCTCTAAAATGATGAATGTGATATGCAAACTGTATTTAATTTCCCTTTTAAGAAAGTCAATACTGCATATTTGCACCAAAGAATTATTTTTTGTTTTTAGTCAGTTTATATCACCTATCTGTTGTCACATCAGTTTATTTCGACTACTGAAAGAATTGACCAACAAGTAAGGAATATCCCTCTCTATTATGTCTATTGTGCCGGAAGCCATTAACTGAGTGTTGAGGGGCTACATGCAGTTTTCATTTGGTACAGTACATAAAACATGTTTTCCCAGCATAAAAATGCAATTTGCAGCATTGTCTGGTTCATCTAATGTAATTTGAGTACTTTATTACACTTATATTGCAATAAAGACACCTACCTAGAATTAAACTGTTTTTGTTAACTGTAAGCAGTTACATTCCATTGATGTACAAGTCATCTTGGATGCCAAGATGAGAATGACAAACATCATAGCAATGTATAAACATGTAATTCATTTATCTGAAGACAAAGTAGCTTTGGCAGATGTGATGGTCCTGAACATAGTGAATAGCTTGTTGGTAAGGTAATTGCATGAAACCCCCGCATTTCTTATGGCCTGTACTATTCATTGTAACAGCAATCATGTCATTACATGTGCCAAGCGATAGTGGCTACCTACTCAAACACTGGTGCCTTACACCTTTCCCAGATCACCAGAACACAGAGGAGAGAGACTATAATGCTGTGCATGATCTTGTGTGCTCAACTGCTGAGTACAGCCAGATACTCTTCAATTGTGGTTGTGGGGTCTTGATCCATCAGCTGGGTGGCTGCTCTGCCAGCCAATGAAGTTCTGCAGCATCATCATTGCTTATGTATGAGGTTGATTAGCATGCTGAATATATAGATGTTTCAGGGCAGGTGGAGGCACATTCACATATGCATATTTACAAGGTGATTGTGATTTATAAATGGTAAAATGTATAGAAATTTTTGTATGCCAGGTTTTATAAATCTTACAGCAAAAAAAAAAAAAAAATCAGATGTTTGCTGTTTTTTTGCCATGCATATATTTTCATGCATGAATCCACGGAAAGCTTTTTTAATGATACCCCTAGTGATGAAACTACAAATAAGACATGGCAGAGGAGAGCAACCAAGTGTATTCTAGTTTTTTTAATTGATAATCAGCATTCAGTTTTTAAGAAACTAATTTTGAAATACCCAGTACAGATGGAACCAATCCACATGAAACAGCGAATGACTGTGTGTGTCTGAGTGTGCCTGTCATGAATAAGAGTCTCTTCCAAGTCTATTTTCTGTCTTGTATCAACTGCTTAAGTTATTGTCTCTGATGACCAGCACAAAACTAAGCACAAAAAGCTAAACCCTAAAAAGCAATAGGCTGTAAAACAACAGCTGGCATACAATAAGCGAGCAATTTACCCCAGTCTCCTTTAAAAGTAATTAAAGTGTATATATTAATTTTTACATTAAGACTTACACTCTAAACCATCTATTGTTATGCCTATGTTATGAACATGTTTTATTCCCATTATGTGATTCCAGACAGTCAGATAATGTATCAAATAAAACAACCATAATCTATATAGTGCCCAAACGAAAACTGTAATTTTTTGAGTTTTCTTTCCTTGAATATCCTGCATATTTCTATTACTTGAAATTAAGAATACTTAATAAAATAAAAATTTAAAGAAATCCGTTTAGAATCTGAATTTTACATTTTCATGACAATGTGAATAAGCATACAGTACAAGGAAGCTCACATGTGAAAAAACTGAAATGATGTATGTATTCCCATTTTTTTTTTTTTTTATCAATTAGAACAAAGGGCAAGCTGCCAGGTCAGATTATTTGCTGCCAGTCCATCTGCTGCTTGACATTTAACTGAGGTGTTTGTTCAGCTTCACAGAACTGTCAAAGCCCAAATAATTAATGTGGTTCTGTATATCTTAATTGATATACAAGACAGTGGAAATAGGGCATTAATCAAAAAAACAACATTTAGTTTCTTCATTATCCATGAGGAAGTACACTCAACTGTGAGTAAGGGTATCAGTTTCGATAAACAAAATAATAATCAATCAGTTTGACCAGTGACAAAAGAAAGGATCAAATTAAATGTGGTCACAATTAGTATAAAATAAAATATGGTTTAATCTGTTATTTTACAGGGTATACTATGACTATACTACAGTTGTCTGCAATTACACTACACTTATGTCAGAGGGCATAAATAAGTATATCTGTGACATACTTGGAAAATGGAATATGATCTCACTTCTATGACTAGAGTAAAAATATTTCAAACCAATGTGACTAACTATCAAAAAATACATAGAAAGGCAGTATAAAAATTCTCATATATTACTGGTACCAAAACATTACAAAATGTTATAGTGCTTCTTTGTGTTTATTCCACTGTGTTTTTTTAATAAACATTATTAAGACATAATGATTAGTTCATATTTTATTGCTTTCATTCACATAAGTTAAGATAAAAAATATTTACCACATTGTTCCCTGATCACTTATTGCTATGTCTAATATGTTTATTATTCAAACATTTTTTTTTTATTAACAACATTTATGGCTTTACCATCAGGTAGAAAAATAAACATATTTCTTGGTGTGCCCTCTCAGGAGCAAGAATCACATAGCTGTCTGTGAGAAAATTATGGATTGTCAAAGTTAATGTCTGCTACTTAAAATGACTGTACTTTAGCCTCATTTATAGTCATAGCAAATGCAAAATGTAAAAGATGTCATCGTCACTTAAAATCAAGAGGTATGTTGTTGGGTAACAGAGAAATGCTTGCAAACAATTACATCTTCTCCTCTGGTACAGTCTGTTAATATTGTCACTCCTAAAACTTTTGGCATGAGGTTCTTCACACATTGACTGATTTCATTAGAAATAATTAGGATTATTAAGAAACATTATCAGGGTCTCAGTTTTTCACACAAAGTTGTGCAATGGTTTGGTGGTTCTAAAGAATTTAGGAGCTTTGTAGGATGAAATATAGCCTGATAGCTGTCAAAGACAAGGTCAATGGACTTGTATGTTGTGGCATTTGTTATTTTATATCTGTAGATTGGTATTACTAACTGTTTTATCATGGAAGGGTTTTGTGGTGACCCTATCCTAACTTTGTTATGCAGACCCATAGATAGGTCCTCCACCCCAACTCTTGCTCATTTTCCCTTGCACTCACCTGGCTTGGTAGGAGATATGTCCCGCAGTACCTACGACTAAATGGATCTGTTCTGCAACCAGAATTGACTGCTACCATGCTTCACTTCCCTATTAAAGGGCATCCTCCCTTTATTCATTTATACCCAAGGTTGCAGGACACAGTTAATATTATTATGCAAGTCATTACAGTCTTTAACATTCTTAAATACTCTTAATATGCCAAGAAGAAAAAGGAAACAGAAAGGTAAATAGGTGTGACAAATCACCATACAACCTGGAGCATATCCAGAGCCGTCATAGATGATGCTGGCTGACACACCCAATGTGTATGGCTTTTAGTCTGTTAAGGTTACATTGCTCCATCTCACTTTATGGGTCTTCTTTGTTCTCCTTTCTTCTCCTCCTACCTAGTTATTCTATCTATTCCTGCATTAAGGTGATCTTTTAAATCTTGCTGCGGCCAAGGTGAACACCCCTAGCCGCTCTCTGTCCTATGCAATTTTGACTGACCATATCAGTACATGTTCACAAGTTGCGCATACATGAAGATAGCCAATGGTTCAAGACTTTCAAATTTTTTATACCTGTGGGAAGTCCAGAAAATGACCAGTTTTTCATTTAAGGTTCTGACCTATTCGTCTTGCTAGACTGCCTATTTTCCAGTGGTCACTTTATTTTTTCTGGTTTGGTCTTTTTCTACTGTGTCTGCTAACACTTTCTCATTTATGTAGTTAGCTAAACAGTTACAGAGATCAAAAGTTCAATAAAAAAATGTGAAGTTAAAACATACAGTATGAAATATTATAAAATATTGTCTATAATCCTTCTTAACACTTTAAAGCACAAGAAACATGACATAATAAAATCATCTTCCTCTTTACCAGGAGTGGGCAATGTCAGCCCTGGAGGGCTGCAGTAGCTGCAGGTTTCTGTTCCAACCCAGTTTCTTAATGAGAAGCCAATTAAGCACTTATTGGTGAAGTGACATTTTGATGCTTCATTTTAGTGGTCTCATTTGTTAAGGTTCCCCACCCTTAATAATTTATTTCAGTCTTAAACAGCTGCATTTGCCATTTTTAAAGCTCCTTATTACCAATAAGATGCAAATAACAAAGAAGCCAGCAGTTCTCAATCTAACTTGTTTCCATTCACACCTGTTTGGATTCATCATGCACTATCTGGTTTAATAAAATGTTTGAGAGAAAAATGTGACAGACTGAATATTATCCATTTTAGACTTCAAATCATTGGGATTATACACTTGGAAAGGAAATGATCTGTAATATACTGTAAGAACATAACATTGTAGACTAACTAGCCATAAAATTAAATAAGGTCTGAGATGGGCAAGGATTGCTTTCTAATTAAACAATTGGGTTGGAATGAAAACCTGCAAGCCAATTTGACCCTCCAGGACTGACATTACCCATCCCTGCTCTGTTCTAACACTGTTGCTTTTAGGTGCCAGAATTTTGGATCTGACTGGACCTCTTTGCAAAATATCCAGTTGAAATTAGATCAGTTTAGATGTAGGATGTATAGGAAATTTGGCCTCTAAATCGGTATATGAGGTCTGTCTGTTTTTTCCTTAATAAAGCATGTTCTTCTTTTAATTCAAGAAAATGCCTGACATATTTATGTATTCTATGTTATTTACAGAACACAGGGGCATCTGTCTCAATCTAGTGAAATGAAGACCCAACTATGTATATAACTCACAAGTTATATACACCTTCAGGACAAAAAACAGGAAAATAACAAAGTCAATTGTAATTCCGTTTCTAACTTCAGCGTATTCCACCTGTCTGTGCTAAATTGTTTCTGGGGTTGCCAACAATCAGGCAGGGTTGTGGCCAAGTAATACTGTTCCCTGCATTTATAATGTTCCTTGCATCACCCTTCAACGACAGGCACATATAGCGCAAACTTGGATTTGCTTTTGCTGTGAGCCACTGCAACGTTGGGAGCCTGCAGATTCTCCGGCAACTGATAGGCTGTCTTCCACAGACACAGCGATCGCTCTTCATGACACTTTTTGGCGTGCCGTCCCGTTGAGAGGAGTCACAAAAGATTTAGAAACACCTTACTATATATATATATATATATATATACAGTAATCCCTCGCTATATCGTGCTTCGCCTTTCGCGGCTTCACTCTATCGCGGATTTTATATGTAAGCATATTTAAATATATATCGCAGATTTTTTGCTGGTTCGCAGATTTCTGCAGACAATGGGTCTTTTAATTTCTGGTACATGCTTCCACAGTTGGTTTGCCCAGTTGATTTCATACAAGGGACGCTATTGGCAGATGGCTGAGAAGCTACCCAACTTACTTTTCTCTCTCTCTCTCTCTCTCTTGCTCTGACATTCTCTGCTCCTGACGGAGGGGGTGTGAGCAGGGGGGCTGTTCGCACCCTTAGACGATACGGACGCTCGTCTAAAAATGCTGAAAGATTACCTTCACATTGCTCCCTTCTGTGCAGCTGCTTTGTGAAGCGACATGCTGCACGGTGCTTCGCATACTTAAAAGCTCGAAGGGCACGTATTGATTTTTGATTGTTCGCTTTTCTCTGTCTTTCTCTCTCTCTCTCTCTCTGACATTCTCTGCTCCTGACGGAGGGGGTGTGAGCTGCTGCCTTCATTGCAACTGCACTGTGCCGCGGTGCTTCGCATACTTAAAAGTCAAACAGCCCTATTGATTTGTTTGCTTTTCTCTCTCTCACACACATTCTCTGCTCCTGACGCGCACTCCTTTGAAGAGGAAGATATGTTTGCATTCTTTTAATTGTGAGACGGAACTGTCATCTCTGTCTTGTCATGGAGCACAGTTTAAACTTTTGAAAAAGAGACAAATGTTTGTTTGCAGTCTTTGAATAACGTTCCTGTCTCTCTACAACCTCCTGTGTTTCTGCGCAAATCTGTGACCCAAGCATGACAATATAAAAATAACTATATAAACATATGGTTTCTACTTCGTGGATTTTCACCTTTCGCGGGGGGTTCTGGAACGCAACCCCCGCGATGGAGGAGGGATTACTGTACATATATATACATATTACATTCACCTGATATTAGGTATACTTATAAAACAAAGAGAAAGAAAGAATATCACAAAAGAGAGGTAAAAGGGAGACAGATGAAAATAGACCAGCAAAAGAGTAAGTCTACTAGCTGATAGTAGGCACACATTTGAAACTATAGGACTTACTTCTTCAGTAGAAGGGACATGTTTTCACATGAGCAGAACTTATTTAAAAATAGTTACAAGAGGCTGTTTTTTCATATTATTTTTATTCTAGGGTATGCTTTTCTTTCAGGTTTAGCTTAACTGAAAGAACATTAACTCTGATTTTTTTGTATTCCTTTAGCATATGGCACTCTCTTCAAAATTCCATGTCTAGGTTGTACAGTGCTTTGAATATTCTATATTTGAATTTCAGAATTAGAGATGATTTGTTTCTATATTTGAAGGACGTGCTTTGAATTTCTCACCTTAAAATGTTCTGATGTAGATGCTTTGAATTATTTTTCAAATGTCACAGTCAAAATATAGCAACTTTTATATCAAGTATAATGTTATATGCAAAGCAAATGCATATTAAGGTATTAAGCTTTAAAATTTATAGATTAATTTAAAGGCAAATAAATGAGGGGAACTACAGAAACTATGAGTGGAGCTGTAAATGTCTTGGCTTCAAGTTATAATATGATATAATAATGAAGACAGGAGTGAAATGTCAATAAGAGTGATTGACCGTATGATAGATTCATTATTACTTTAGTAAGTACAAAAATTACTTGCATATTTTAATTTAGTGGATAAGATTGTCATTTAAACTTTATGAGTGATCAAGATGTATGGGCAGAAATAGGGGGGATAAAACCTAGAAGAATACTAAAAGAATTGCCTAAATTCACAATTATCATGTGTTCTGTAAAATGCAACTTGTCTAAGACTGTAGTCATCAAAAGTATTTTTAGTTTCAGTTTCATAGTTCTGTTCCGAGTGTCCCACTAAACAGCTCCACCTAAACACAGTATAAATATTTAAAATGTTTAGTTTGCATTTAAGTCTTTCAGTTATGTTTATTAAATGATGAATTGTTATAAGAAGCTGTTTTATTATTTACTGTACATAAACTATCTAACATTCTGAAACCAGTTAATCCAATTCACTGTCTTTAGGGCACAAGGCTGCGACAAACCCTTAAAATTATGAATAGTTTTCTTTCAATAACAGTAGGCTACACAATATATTCTAGTTTCAATTAAAAACCAAATAATTGCAATAGCAATTAACTAACTTTGTGGGAGGTAGAGGATAAAACAGAAAAAATCATTTTCATATATTTATACATCATTACTATGTAAGTGAGCACAAGATTTCAGTATTCATAATATGAAATGATTTCATTATGTTGAAGACCCAATTATAAATTTTAATATATGAAACAGAGCTCATAGCAGACTTCAGTTCTTCCCTTTTTGGACTCTCCATTACTCATACATATTAAGGCCATTTGGTAATGGCAATTAGCTAACACATTTCTAGTAAGATTAAAAAAGACTACATTTTTAAAAATGTACTCTGTTTAGTCTCACCATGATTACCATAACTGCCGAAAGCATGGCCTTCCACTCTATATCAAGCTACTGTAATTTGGTTAGCTAAAAGCTAAGCTGTCCCAATACCTCATCCAAATACAAAATCAACTCCTCAACGCTTGTGCTTCATTTGCATGAATTCTGGCTTCTGTCTCCTTAAATTCCATTGGTGTCCTCAAGCATATGATTTACTTTATTTAGGTCAAGTCTGTTTGATACACTTTATTGATGAAGACCTAAATTAGCTGTCCCAATAAATTTTGCTGGTCAACAGTAAAAATGTTTAATTCTCTTATTCTTTGCAGATATGATACGCTTTTCAGTCTAGTGATACGTTTATAGGCTCTTTAGTGCATAGCTGATATATATTCACTAGACGTTCACACAGTACTTCAAATTTACTCTAATACTAACAGAGTTTGAGACTTTGTGTTCAAGAGTTTTTAAAATTTAAAGTAGCATTTTTGCCATTTTAATTGCTTCTACACAGTAACTGGATGATGAGAATATTGTGTTGGTGTAAATCCTTAATCCTTTTCAGAAACAGAGTCATTCATCATGTATTTATATTAATCATGTAGTTAGAATTAATGTTCCTTTATTGTGAGTGAAGCATTTTGAAATTCTTTATATTAAATCACATTTTAAAGAATATTTTCTAAGTCTCTGATGTTTTTGACTTTTTTATTGTTTTCAGTGCCATCTCAGTATCTTTCTGCCTCTTCTATTTTAATGTCATCTGTCAATCTCACAAGTTCATTAATGATATTAGAATCAACATTCCAAAAATAAATTAAAAACCAGAATGGCCCAAATATAGATCCTTGAAGGTGATGGCGTGTGACAATGCGGGTTCGTGCATGCTCCCTTCTTTTATCCGGGAGCCCTTGAACCCTGCACCATCGGTAATGTTACCGATGAGCTTGCAGTGAGGCACAATGATGGAGCAAGGGGATGGTGTACAAAAGTGGCAAGTGCTTTTATTTAAAACAATAATCAAAACAATGTTCAAATTAAATAAAGTGCAGTGCTTCAAAGTCTTCAAATAAATAATCCATAAAAACAGGTGAAATTGTGGAGGTTAAAAATATAGAAAAAAAGTCTTCTAAAAACAACAAGGTTAAAACAATGCTGGAAGCTGTCCTTTTAAAAATCTGGTGCATCCTTCTACTACTGGCAGCTCCTCTGCGTCTCCCAAATGGGCCCTGCAACAGAGGAGTCACCCTAGCTGCAGCTGACCTGCTCTGTCTGCTTCGGCTTTCTCTCTCTCTCCACTGCTTCCTGCCTTCTCTTACAACCTCCATTTCTTTCAGTCTTTCTTTTCTTTTTCCCCCTAGCCGACTCGCGCTTCTATTTATCAAGAGGGCATGGAAGCTGTGGCAAATCAGCAGCCCCAGGAACAATCATGGACAGATGCGGACGGTTTCTCACCTGTGAACTTAGGTGAGAAATGCCCACATTGCTAATCACCCGGAGAACCGCTTCAGCCATACAACCACCATGCCCCCTCACCAAGCCACGAGCGCTGTGCTTATTTATTTATTTACTGTTCACTGCTAAACGGTCAGAGCTTCACTGCAAGAACCTTGACAGCCAACTCCTGCTGAAGCTTAACCATCACTTCACTGAGTGAAGAACAAGCACGTTTTAACCAAACATGCACAGACACAGACAGTCATAGTAAAGTGAGACTTCTTGTACGTGCACAAGCTGCCTTGTTCTAATGTTATTTTCTATCAGCTGTGCTATTTGGAGGGCAAGTGTGTGACAATGCCGGTCCCCTACAGACTCTTTTCTTTGAGTCCCCCTTCTTTTTTTTTGTACCAACCCGTATATGTACACTCCCTTTTCCGTGGGCCTTAATCACACACCGCAGAAAGCCAATGAAGCAATTCAGAACGATTGCACCCGTATGTGCAGATGTGACTCGCTCCAACTACCTCATTAACTCCCCACGGTCGTGCAATTGTGTGTACGGAGAGTGACATGGCTTTATGGATTTGAAACTGGCCTTTTTTTATTTTTTTGAAGCTGTGGTCCCGCTACACCACAAAGTGAATATACAGTATTATACTGTCAGTGTACAGTATATCTTGTCACTGTAAGTAGTTTGCACTGTTCAAACATACATGTTACCTACTGTAGGTGTTGGCTTCAAAAGCTTTGTTGTGAAAAACAGATTTGGAACTTTGTGCTATTTGTGCATCTTTATTTTGTAAAGATGTTAGTTATTTTAACTCATTTTTTATTTTATTATTTGGAAATAGCAGAATTTGCACATTATTTTATATTTTTGTATGTCATATTACAACATTTGTAAAAAATAAATAATTTATTATGTTCAAACAGTTACTCAGTACTTGAGTAGTCCTCACAGGTGGCGCAGTGTTAGCGCTGCTGCTTTGCAGTAAGGAGACTGTGGAAGATTGTGGGTTTGCTTCCCAGTTCCTCCCTGTGTGGATAGCGCTTTGAGTATTGAGAAAAGCGCTATATAAATGTAATGAATTATTATTTTCACCAAATACTTTTTTACTCTTACTTGAGTAATTTTTTGGATGACTACTTTTTACTTCTACTTGAATAATATTATTTTGAAGTAATGCTACTCTTACTTGAGTACAATTTTTGGCTACTCTACCCACCTCTGATGGGAGAACACCTCAATCAGTATGTTGCTCACAATGTTTAAATACAAACATAACAACTGCAGCTTTTTTTCTGAACCAGTCTTGTATATCAACTTTGCCACCTCATGGGATTGCAGCTTTTGTCTAATTATTTTGTCTAGTTATTTTGTCAAATGTTTGTGTCAATTTGGCAAAATTCTACACATTAGTATCTGTTCAAATTTTTCATGTTATATGAGATTTAAGCCTCATTTCTGTGGTAGCATGGTTCTCGGTCAATATTATTGTATTACGTAAAACAACAAATTACAATAAATCTGGAAAGAACTGATTACACTACAATTTCTAACTAAAGGAAAGCCTTATATTTCTGAAAAATAAACAATCAATACTAATTTTAGGATTCAATGCCAATTTAGAGTTGCAATTTGTAACAATTGTAAATCAATTATAAATGAATTAGCTCCATAATTCCTGCCAAAGCCCATCCCTGACCCTCCACTGCTCACACTGAGGTTGCAACCAAACTTTCTTAAGAAAAAAATATATATACAAGCAGGTACAGATTTATGTCCATGAAGCTCTAAGCTAATGTAACAAACTCTTACCTGGAAAGTGTCCTTTCTTCGCTTTTGAGTCGCTGTCCACCAAAAAATCTCTCTATGCCACTGTATGCTACTTCTGGGCTAACTGATTCATTAAAACAATTGCCGTCTTACAGAATGTGCAATAGAATAAGACTTTTGGTTTTTCGGCATGTTTTCAGCACAATAACCCACACTAGAAATGTCTGCTCGTTATCATGAAAAAGCATTGTACCTGAACAGCATCCTTCTCTAACACATTGTACAGTACATATTTACAACTATAATTCTGTGACTGTAAGGTATTAATCATACAATATATATACATAGACATTCAAATTAACATTAAGTAAACAGTAAAAGTGAATGGATGTCATTGGTCAACACAAACAAATCATGACAAAACCTTTTAACATTATATTTGAAATATGGTCAACTAAAAATGGAGGAATTGAAAACAAAAACTCCAGTTAACAGCATTTGTGTACAAATAAACTTCATGGTCAGTTACAAATTGCCAGTTCTAAAGATCTAAACCAAGTGATTGTCCTCTGTTTTTGTCTATTCTCTAGTATCCTACCTACCATAGTATCAAACCTTTGGTGACTTCTGTGATATTGGGAAATGTGAACTCACTACCAAATAAGATCGACAAACTGGCTGCGCTGGTGAAAAATGTCAGGACCTACAGAGAATGCAGTTTGTTGTGTTTTACTGAAACGTGGCTAACAACTAACATCCCAGATGCTAACGTGGAGCTACCCGGGTTTAGCACACTTAGAGCGGACAGAGACGCAAGTACCTGCGGAAAGAACAAAGGAGGTGTACTCGCACTCTATGTCAATACAAGATGGTGCAACTCTGGACATGTAAACGTTAAAATCTCCTCTTGCTGCAGGGACATCGAACTGTTGGCCGTAAGTTTGCGTCCCTATTACTTGCCCAGAGAGTTTGGAAACATCATTGCTGTTACTGTTTACATCCCTCCTCGGGCAGATGTGGAGATAGCGGGTGACATCATCCACTCAGCTGTTGCTAAACTGCAAACGCAGCACCCCGAGGCATTTGTGCTATTTGCTGAAGACTTTAACCATGTGACGCTGGACAAAACATTACCTGCCTTCTCCCAGTATGTGGATTGTAACACCCGGGGAAATAGGACTATTGACTATTGACAAACGTTAAAGATGCATACAGTGCCACCCCGCTGCCTGCGCTTGGGAAAGCAGATCATAACCTGGTTCTGCTTCAGCCTCACTACAAACCAAGAGTGAGAGAGCTACCTACAACCACACGCTCATTCAGGAAGTGGTCCCCGGAGGCAGAGCAGGCACTGAGAGACTGCTTTGGAACTACAGACTGGGATATCCTGCAGGGATCACATAGTGAGAACATTGAGGAGGTTGTTGACTACACTACTGATTACATCAACTTCTGTATGGACATTGTAGTTCCAGTAAGAACAGTACGCTGCTATGCTAACAACAAGCCATGGATTACAAGTGACATCAAGGGCCTTTTGAACCAGAAGAAAAGGGCTTTTAAAGGTGGTGATCAGCATGAGCTCAAGCGCATGCAGAAGGAACTCCGAGTCCAGCTCAGGGAAGCGAAGGAGCGGTACAGGAGAAAGCTGGAGCAGAAGTTGCAGAACAACAGCATGAAGGAAGTGTGGGATGGGATGAAGATCATCACTGGCTGCAGCTCGAAGCGGGGTGCCACCATCGAGAGAGATGTGGAGAGAGCAAACCAGATGAACAACTTTTTTAACAGGTTTGACCACCCTAACCCACTCTCACTTCAGAGTACTGCACCCTCCAACCATCCTTCTGCTGATACCAGCATAGGAGAGAGTTTACCCCAACCCACAATTACAGCAGCCCATGTAAGCAGAGAGCTGAGGAGACTTTGTGCCAGCAAAGCAGCGGGTCCAGATGGAGTATCGCCATGACTGCTGAAGGCCTTTGCATTGGAGCTGGGGAGTCCTCTACAGTGCATCTTCAACCTGAGCCTGGAACAGGGGAGAGTCCCCAGGCTTTGGAAAACATCTTGCATCACCCCCGTCCCAAAGATATCACGTCCTAGTGAGCTGAACGACTTCCGGCCTGTCGCTCTGACGTCACATGTGATGAAGACCATGGAGCGGCTGCTGCTTCACCACCTAAGGCCACAGGTCCGCCACGCCCTCGACCCTCTGCAGTTCGCATACCATGAGAAGGTGGGAGCGGAGGATGCCATCATCTACATGCTACACCGATCTCTCTCCCACTTGGACAGAGGCAGTGGTGCTGTAAGAATTATGTTTCTGGACTTCTCTAGCGCCTTCAACACCATCCAACCTCTGCTCCTTAGGGACAAGCTGACAGAGATGGGAGTAGATTCATACCTGGTGGCATGGATCGTGGACTATCTTACAGACAGACCTCAGTATGTGCGTCTTGGGAACTGCATGTCTGACATTGTGGTCAGCAACACAGGAGCGCCGCAGGGGACTGTACTTTCTCCGGTACTGTTCAGCCTATATACATCGGACTTCCAATACAACTCGGAGTCCTGCCACATGCAAAAGTTCGCTGACGACACTGCTATTGTGGGCTGCATCAGGAGTGGGCAGGAGGAGGAGTATAGGAACTTAATCAAGGACTTTGTTAAACGGTGCGACTCAAACCACCTACACCTGAACACCAGCAAAACCAAGGAGCTGGTGGTGGATTTTAGGAGGACCAGGCCCCTCATGGACCCCATGATCATCAGAGGTGACTGTGTGCAGAGGGTGCAAATCTATAAATACCTGGGAGTGCAGCTGGACGATAAATTGGACTGGACTGCCAATACTGATGCTCTGTGTAAGAAGACAGAGCCGACTATACTTCCTTAGAAGCCTGGCGTCCTTCAACATCTGCAATAAGATGCTGCAGATGTTCTATCAGACAGTTGTGGCGAGCGCCCTCTTCTACGCAGTGGTGTGCTGGGGAAGCAACATAAAGAAGAGGGACGCCTCACGCCTGGACAAACTGGTGAGGAAGGCAGGCTCTATTGTAGGCACGGAGCTGGACAGTTTGACATCCGTGGCAGAGCGATGGGCACTGAGCAGGCTCCTGTCAATTATGGAGAATCCACTGCATCCACTAAACAGTATCATCTCCAGACAGAGGAGCAGCTTCAGTGACAGACTGAGTGATTGTTATCAGTCTTTAATTTAATATTGTTCTTTATCAGTATGCTGCTGCTGGAGTATGTGAATTTCCCCTTGTGATTAATAAAGTATCTATCTATCTATCTATCTATCTATCTATCTATCTATCTATCTATCTATCTATCTATCTATCTATCTATCTATCTATCTATCTATCTATCTATCTATCTATCTATCTATCTATCTATCTATCTATCTATCAGAAGTCACAATATCATACCATGTTAAATTAAAGTTACCAGTCAACCTACTCTGAATGTCTTTGGAATTTTAGAAGAAATGAGAATGTTCTGAACAATTTCCAGATATAAGAAGAATGTGAAAACTCCAAAACAGTACCTAAGCTGGAGGTTGATCACAAATCTACAGAGCAGACTTTGGCTGTACAGTGATATTACAGGTAGATAAACTAACTAAGACAATTTCAGCTATTGCTTTTGATGGTCTAAACTAACTCTCAACTCAAGGGGCTTAAATATTCAAAAGACAGCTATTGATAATTATCTCACATTTTAAAATTTCTTTCAGAAGCACATATATTCTTAAGCTGATCCATGTTTTATATACCCATGAGGAAATTCAGTGCATTCAAAGAGTTTGGATATCTTGATTATTCTCTGTTGTCTGTGCCTTTGCAAGCACTCCTAGGATTTTGCTAGTGCAATGCATTTACTTTGTATGCAAAATGAACCAAAGTGCTAGGAGGCTCAAATTGACATTTAAGAGTCAGTACATTGATATTTCAGAGCCTTGGTAGAATGAAGTAAAATTGCATTGACATTCTGAGTCTTTACCACAGTAAAAAATGTCTACCTAGAGGGTCAGGATTATAATAAATGGATAGAGAGGCTTGATTTCCTTATTTTCCAAATCATTACAAAAGAAACAAAACATATGCTTATGTTCTGTGGAACAAATAAGGCAAAAGAGAAGGTCAGTAAATTGAGATGGCTTGTTCAAAAGAGACAAACAACAGTGAAGCTGTAATCAATCAGATATTTCTGTTTTATGAAAGAAGCACCTTCTCTGCACATGACTTTGTCATTTATAGTGCTGGAGTACCCTGGGGAAGCTTAGAATTCTGTTTTTAAGAGTCAGGTGTCAGGTAAGGTAAGCCTTGGCAAACTGGCCTACTGGGAAAAATCACAAAATATGATTAAAAATGACTCTGAAGATGGTGTAAATTTAAATACTAAGTGGGAATCCACAGCAACCAGGGAGCATTTGATGGCTGTAAATAATGGACCCCAGGTGGGTTTTATAAAACACCAAAAAAAGTCTAGACATTGTAAATACTTTCCTATTCCTTATTTTTTTTCCTAAAGATCCATTAAAGTTTCTGTAATTGCTAATTATATTCAAAAATATTTTCTTTCTTTATCATTTTTCTAAACAAATTCCACAAAAAAGTGTTGTTATTTTTTGTCCTATTATTTTTAATATTAATTACTAACTTCTTTACTTTTTCCTCCTAAACTTGCCTGCATTTTATGATTCCCCAAATACCAGCATCATCAAGAGTTTACTAAGGAAATCTTTATCCATTTTCATTTTTATTTTATTTAATTTCCCTTCTCAAAAAGCTAAACTTTACAAATATCCATCCTTTATCACTTTTTGGAACTGTTCTTTTACTCATTTTGTATTTTTTTTATCATTCTTCACCAATTATACTAAGGTATTACATAAAAAGACATCTATTCATGTGGATCCAGTCAATTTCTGTATTTCTTTCATTTTAATAATTCTATTTTTATGAGGTCATTTTCTACCATTTTCAGTGTTATTTTTTGTTGAAAATCCTTAGTCATTCCTCATCTTTATTTGTGGGCTGTTTCAAGATTAAAAGTATATAACTTCTCCTTTACAAATATATTTGAGAGACAAATACAAAAGACAAAACACAGAATTCAACAGGTGGTGTAAAGGCTTTGACTGACTCTACAACTAACCTGACAAGGGGATTAAAAAGGAACAACTTTACTAACAATGAAAGTCCACTTCTTAAATCCATCACCTAATGGCAATATAAAAAGAGAACAAAGAATTGATCCCAGCACCAGACAACTGGGGGACACCATGACCAACAGTGGATAATAATAAGGGAACCACTTTTTAAAAAAGGTGCACTAAAATACACTTAATTTAAGTGCCCTTTCCATATTAGAAGTGTGCATTTTTCAAGCACTATTTTGTACTTAGTGCATTAATGATCATCAGTGTAACTAAATATACACTTAAATACAACAAAGTCTACTTGAATGTGCTGTTCTGAGATGCCTTTAAGATGTGCTTAAATATGCATTAAGTTCACTCTTTATTATTTCTGTACTTTCATAAATGTACTTTGTTTCCACTTGGAGTATATTTGAATGCATCTTTCAGATACCTGTTATTGCACTTATAATGTGCTGGAAATTGATTTATGTTTCAATCAAAGTGTGAGGATAATGCATTGAAAATATATTTGTCATATACAGTGATCCCTCGCTATATCGCGCTTCGCCTTTCGCGGCTTCACTCCATCGCGGATTTTATATGTAAGCATATTTAAATATATATCGCGGATTTTTTGCTGGTTCGCAGATTTCTGCGGACAATGGGTCTTTTAATTTCTGGTACATACTTCCTCAGTTGGTTTGCCCAGTTGATTTCATACAAGGGACGCTATTGGCAGATGGCTGAGAAGCTACCCAACTTACTTTCTCTCTCTCTCTCTCTCTTGCGCTGATGTAGGGGGGTGTGAGCAGGGGGGCTGTTCGCACACCTAGACGATAGGGACGTTACTACCTTCTGTGTGCAGCTGCTTCCTGAAGGACATGCTGCACGGTGCTTCGCATACTTAAAAGCTCAAAGGGCACGTATTGATTTTTGACTGTTTTTCTCTGGCTCTCTCTCTCTTCCTGCTCCTGATGGAGAGGGTGTGAGCTGCCGCCTTCAACAGCTTTGTACCGGCGGTGCTTCGCATACTTAAAAGCCAAACAGTCCTATTGATTTTTTTTTTGACTGCTTGCTTTGTTCTCTATCTCTCTCCTGACGCGCACTCCTTTGAAAAGGAAGATATGTTTGCATTCTTTTAATTGTGAGACAGAACTGTCATCTCTGTCTTGTCATGGAGCACAGTTTAAACTTTTGAAAAAGAGACAAATGTTTGTTTGCAGTGTTTGAATAACGTTCCTGACTCTCTACAACCTCCTGTGTTTCGGCGCAAATCTGTGACCCAAGCATGACAATATAAAAATAACCATATAAACATATGGTTTCTACTTCGCGGATTTTCTTATTTTGCGGGTGGCTCTGGAACGCAACCCCCGCAATGGAGGAGGGATTACTGTATTTCAAATGTATTTAAAACTTAAAAATGGCACAATTTTGGTATATTATGGAAGCACACTTAGTGTACTTAAATTAAATGTACTTCAGTGTAGTTTTTCCCTGGGTGTCTTCAAATAAATGTAAGTAAGTGCACCAAAGAGCCCTGCAGTTTATGCTTCATACATAAGGGCCAAATTACAATCAAAACAGTTGCTCTTATTTATGTTGATGTTTTGATATTTACATGTTTCTGTTATACATAATAACAATTTTTCTTGTTGAAAACATTTTGAGGCTATGAGCTATGTAATAGGAGGCTATGTAATAGGTGAGATCACCATTCAAAAGTTTCCCAAATGGACGTCCCTTATTACCACAAACTTGAGTTCCTCATAAAAACTTGTCAGTTCTCTATGCCAGACTAGTAAGGCTAGGAAAACTTTCAGTTTTTAAAAAACGCAGAATAATTTGCATACCCCAGATAAAAAAATGCATTATTTGTACCAATCAATATATAGATACAGTAAATGGTGTAATTTTATTTTCATAAAACCATTTTAGCCCAGTTAAGCATAAAAATGATTTAGGCTTTATGTTTTCAGAATAGGGGACTCGTGGTGGTATAGTAGTTAGGGCTGCTTCCTCATGGATGCTTCATTTTGGACTTGAATTCTGTACCAAGTTAATGTCCATGTGGAGTGTGAACGCTTTTCCTCATGTCTGCATGGATTTGTCTATGATAACTCAATTTTTGCTTTTAATTGAACTAGTGACGCTGTGTGGGTGTCTGTCTGTGAGTGAGAGGGAGGCCAGCAATGGACTTGTCCCAACTGTCTAGGGTCATTTCCCACTTTGTGCACAGTACTAAGGGGGTAAAATGCTAATCTTAGGGTCTATTCTCGCCTAAGAATTGACTTTCATGTAGGATAACATTACCATACTGAGTACTGCACACTAGTTGTGGCAGGCGTAGCTCTGTGTGCCACACTAACTCAAAAGATCAAGTTGTACATATTAAAGCAAAAACTGGTAAATAGAGAGCTGATCTATATGCCACTCTGTGTATATCAAGTATGTTTGTATTTCTGAAGAGGGCATTCTAACTCCTAGGGAAATTACAGATAACTTGCTCAAACGAGATACATGAGACTCATGTGTTGTTAGCAGCACAGATAAAGACTACACACCTTTAAATGTGAGCAGGAATATCCTGATAATTATCCGCTTGGAATGAATGACAGGAGGACCTGCCTTACTCCTGATTTTTCTGTCAGATGGACTTATGCTAAAGTTGACATTAATTTGATATTTGAACAACAAACTGCAGCACATTTTAGAGGTGGTCGCAACTTTTTTGGAATTGGGGTTGTACATAAAAAATATTGCATGACCTGGGTTTATCATGTTTTTAGTTTCTGCTATTTTTGTTTTCCATTCATACTCCAAGATGTGCTTATTAGGTGGACTGGTAATTCCAAATTGGCTTGATTTGAGAAAATGTGCCCTGTAATAAACTGGCACTTCCTCCATGGCTGGTTGGCATCTTGCACTTGATGAAGGTGGCAAAGACCCTTACACTCCCCTTGACCATGAACTGGATAACAGGTACTATTAAACTTTTATCTTCTTTATGATCATTATAATCTGAGTAACATCTGAAAACAATTGTATCAAATAATTTGATCCATTTTTATGTAACAATTTTCATTCTATAGTCTTTCTAATATTTTTAGTGATAATCGTCATCATACTTATCACTGGCAAAAATCATCAATAACAACCAATGAGCACAGACTGCAGTTTCTAACAAATAGTTCCTTCACAAATATTTAACAATAATCTAATTAAGTCTAAGTTAATTAGAAAGAAAACTATAACCACAAACAACATAAAACAAGAATGGTTTTTGCATTGAATAAAAGCTAATAAATACCATACAAACAAGAAAACATGTTTTAGCCCACAGACAACCAATTGTCAAACTTCATTACCATAGCCCGGGTCAGTCATAAGCATAAGTGAAAAATGCCAAGAAGAAGATTGGCAGCCTTGTCTGTATGAGAGTATTCTGAAAATGCAATGAAAGGAGCAAAATCTGCATAATGTGAATGCATCTATTTTTAATGAGCAGCCTGTCTACAAATTCATAAATAGCAATTGGTTGCGAGAAAAATATAACCTACTTATCAGGCAATGTCAAGATTTTACAGTTGATTGTGTAAAAATGTTTTGGTTCAGACAGTGGGTAAGTATATTAAAACTCCTTGAGGCAATAAGAAAGGTATTTATTTTCTTTCAGAGTGGAGCACCTTGCTAATTTCCTTGTCTTTTGGCATAAATATCTATAAGATGGTCAGTAACACAAGCTGGAGTAGCAACTGATTGTATAAATTATTTGAAAATGTTCTTATTGCTTTCCATGTCAACCATTTATTGAAATGCATACTGTAGATAAGCAAAATAAAGTTAATTTAAGAAAGGTATGCGCCTCAAAATAAAATGTTATGTTGAGTTAGTAGAATCAAGAATACTTTTAACAATAGGTTTAAACAATGTAATATATATGAATTTTTGCCCAAAGAAAAATAATTATTTATTGCACCTGAGCAATCCAACACCATATATATATAGTATATATTATGGCTGGGAATCAATTAACTTATTAAATGTCTATAATTAATTGATATTATATTGTCTGATATTAAAAAATGTAATTGTAAAATTAATAGTAAAATCAACACAAAGAAATTTAAAAAAATAGTAGCATAGTTTAAACTTAAACAATGACCTTTAACCTGAACTTTTAACACAATGCTACTTGAGCAAGTACAACCTGAATTTGAATGCCTTCCTAAAAGGCAAGTTGAAAACAAGGCAATAATAAAATGAGGCAAATGTATTAATTATCAAATTGGCATAGTATGTGTAAGTAAAAAACGACTGAAACGACCATTGATTTTGAATGCATTGCTGAAGACTGCATTAACTGAAAGAGTATGCATCTTTTAAATCTGCATGCATTAAAACTTACGTTAAAACTCCGCAAATACTATCCTCAATTGTACATCACCGCTAACGACTTGATTATACTCTACACAAGTGTTTTTCAACTGGCGTGCTGTGGACATAACAGTGTAGTGCCCCTGGGTCTCAACCTAAGTAAGGGGCGCTCTTCACGTGGTTGAGACCTACCCGAGGAGGACAGGACTACCTGGAGAAGCTGACATAAAAGCAGCTCTATGATTGCTATTTTCCAGACACAGCACTTAAAGAGCACTTTAGGAGCTAAGAGACATGTCAGAAGTCCATCGGTTTGGGTGTGTGTTTGCCAGCTACTCTCGTAAAGCTGAGGGACAGTGGGTATACGAGTTGCCTATGACTTTGTGTCAATGGAGTGAGGTAAAGAGAGGACCACCTGTATGAGTAGGCAAAGGGACGAAGTAGCTGGAAAATCCATCCAGAGTGCTAACTAGATACTTTGTCTGCAAATAACAATCTCAGAGCTGCTTTTTTGCCACCCCGTCCCGCCCCTTCAGACAGTTTAACACATGTATAGATTTAATGCTTTTGTGATTGGTAAAATCATGCCTTGGGATTTTTTGGGTTACAAAAAGTGTGCCACCACAGAAAAACGGTTAGAAAAATACTGCTCTTCTTATACCTTTGCTCCTGGAACACTACAAAAGATGCTTTCTTGCTTAAAACTGACACCATGCATTACCTGGACATTTGTGTTGTGTTCTTTGCATAAATTAGCGAATGTAGTGAAAACTTGAACATGGGTCATTATATAAGGGCAGTCAGCACTATAAGCTAGCTTGCAGACTGGCAAGTTAAATACAGAGATACTAGTGACTTATTTTGGTTTTAGTGCCACTCAAAGGTAACTTATTTAGAACTTGTGTGATATGACTTTGATTTGATCTTACAGAAACATTAAATGAAAAACAGAAGGGAGTATAATTTTTACCTTTACAACTTTTCTCTAGCATTGCACCAGGATTGCTGTAAACCTTTCCTCCTACTCCACTGCACCTATGTCAATATGTATAAATCAAGAAAATTAAGTCCAGTGCTACGTATTGAAAGAGAGCATATCATTGTGAACTGCATAATACAAAGTGTTAAACCTTTAAATGAAAATTTCATTTCATAAAATTTTTAAGGGTAGAATATAAATATGGTACTAGATGTGTTTGTAATTCTTTAGAGTACACACTTAACTTATTTATATTATTGTTGTGTAATGTAAAAAATAAAAAACATGAAAATACTCACCCTGACCTAGCACTGTCTTTGGCAATTGCCTTGTTGCTGGCCCTAAATGCGACAGTACTTTTTGATGCATTAAACAGGTCACATTAAATGCAAAAATTAGTGTATTAACTTCCATAGGCCTAATATATGTATATATTGTATATATATTGACCATGCCTTACTGGGAGGCCTGGGGAAGCAGGGTTTCGGGAGAGAGGAAATTACTACCCCTGGACACAAGAGGGCAGCCCCCCGGGTTGCATTGGGGGCATGGGCTTGGAGGTTAGAAGCTCAACCCTGCTGAAGCCTGTGACCACCAACAGGGGGTGCCTGGACAGCTCCGGAGCCTATGGCATGCAGCACTTCTGCCACACCCAGAAGTGCTGCCAGAAGATATGCTGAATTCCCATGCAGCACTTCCGCCACACCTGCCGGAAGGTGATCGGAGAGCACCTGGAGCACTTCCGGGTGTGGTATAAAAGAAGCTGCCTCACTCCATTCAAGGGGCCAGAGTCAGGTGGCAGAGGCCAGAGCTTGTGAGAGAGGAGTGGAGCCTTTCAGAAGAAGCAAAACATATTTGCTTTTGGATATTGTGTGTCCTTGGTGTCTGTTTGTAGCTGGGCTGGTCTTTCACTATATATATATATATATATATACATACTGTATATATACATACAGTATATTTATACATACACTATATTATGTATATTATATACAGTATTTATAGTATATGTGTATATAATATATTTGTTGGGAGTGGAATGGACCAATCTGGGAATGATGGAAGACTTCTAACTACCTGTGTGAGCAGACTGGGACACTAGATGTCCTTAGGTGTTCCGAAAGGAAATCTCCTGAGAATAACAGCATAAATGACAGCATGTGCCTTTTTCATCCAAAGCCATACAGACTCTGTCATGATGTCAGAGGGCAGCATTCAGTCCCTGCTTTCAAGCAATAGCATCCTGCCAATTTCAAATATAGGGAATTTGGCAAGGGCACCTGGACATTTAAAGAAAAGTCCCATGTTGCAAAAATGCCTGAGGCCAGCATGTAGGTCTGTAACAGTAATCATCTCTAAGCCTGACAGAGACACTGTGGCCTGAAGATATTATCACTGTTGACCCTGAAGAGATTTTAGGACATGGCCTGCAAATATGTGAATTTCCCCTTGGGATTAATAAAGTATCTATCTATCTATCTATCTATCTATCTATCTATCTATCTATCTATCTATCTATCTATCTATCTATCTATCTATCTATCTATCTATCTATCTATCTATCTATCTATCTATCTATCTATCTATCTATCTATCTATCTATCTATCTATCTATCTGTCTATCTATCTATCTGTCTGTCTAGTGTGAAGATGGGGTTTACAAGGTCACTGCTAGTAAAGCCAATTTGAATGTAGAAGCAGAAATTGACTGTTGTAAATTGCTTACACTACTTTTTTATTGATTGGCTATATTATCTGTCCTGTGAATTTGTGTTCTTGTTTTTTATGCTTTTGCAACTGTATGCATCTGAATTTCCCATGGCATTAATAAAGTTTATCTAATCTAATTTAGAATGAAGGTCAGGGTTACTTCAGAGGGTGTTTTTTCCTTCTTTGCCCTTTCCTGGTGTTTTAAAAATAAAAATGTTATTTGTATATGTTGGGATTTCTTCAGGACATTAGTGACACCTATAATGTACTCTCTTTTTACTGTGTTATAGTGTGTATTCAAATCACACTCATTTTTCCCTCACTTGAAGGAAAGGAAGAAAACTCTATATGAAAAAACAGCAATGGTGAACATTCATACTTTTCTGTTAGATGGCTTCTTGCTGTCTCTCTGCTTGTGAAGAATCTATCCTCGCTGCCTCCCAAGCTTCAGATTGCTTTTATAGTCACATTCTGAGCTTTTTACATTTGACAAAATATTGGATGGGGATCTGAATTCTCTTTCTACAGTGGTGAGATTTTGTTGTTATTGATAAAAAAAGCAGAGTTCCTAGTGAAGCTGAGTCATGTTCTGGTCAAAAGTGTAACACCATATAAATATATGTATTTATGCATCTGTATTTGCCTAAATTTCACACACACAATGTGTTACACAAAATTATGAATATAATAGAAATTACCAATGATAGGTGGAAAAATTTTAATACACAAACACTGCCTCACTTCAGATCACTTTTGTTGCATCCTTTGTCCTTGGCCACCTACTGTAATTAACAGGCAGTTTAGAAAAAAAATAGTTTCTGATTAAACATTTGTTCCAGTCAAAATACACAGCTGCTGAGACTCAAATAGAGGCTTCTAATGCATTACATGGTGCAGTTGTTTTTGGAGTTGTAAATGCAGAATTTTCAAGGCTTTTTTCAGCTGCTACTTTTTGCAGTTTCATGGAATTACGTGTGAAAATTTGTGGCCCATTTCATCCAGGTGAGTACCCAGCAGTACCAGCATGAGAGGTGAGGCGAAGAGGCTATCATCTCAGGTGGCACTTTGGTGAGGGCATCATTATTATGTAACAGTATGTTTTTTTAACTCTAGAAGTTAATACAAAAATGAGAGTGTGAACCTTAGGAATTAGACATACATTCAGTGCCTTATTAATATACTACCTTTAAAAACTGTAAGAAATATTTTCATTTTAAAAGCTTCAAATTCTGCATAATGCCACGTTGCACCACAACCAAGAATCAAAATGACATAGGCACATTTTGAAGTTACATGTCAACACATGATGTTGTTCGTTTTCCTGATTTTCACATATTGTTTTGTGTTTATATTGCTTTTAACATTTTGTAACATTTTGTTAATTTTTGAAATGTTTTTAAGGTGTTAATCTCACGTGCAATTTGTATTAAATGTTTCTTGCATTTGCACTGCATGTGTTTAGTTTACAGGACAGAGTAAATTGCCACGGCATTTAGAGTATGGCGTGGGATAAGTGAAACAAAAGAGTTTCAGTTCTTAATCAGTTAGGCATTATAGTGTATCAACCCAGCAGTAACATCTTTGCAGAGTTGTTGTTGACATTCAGATTAAAGCACTTACAGAGAGAATATTGTGCCTGTCAGTATGGAGCAATGCCGCATATACAAATGAAGTTAGCCAAGCTGGGAAAATAGAAGGACCAATCAGGTTTGCAAGTTTGGTCAGAAGTGGGCTCAACATTTACGATCTACCAAAGAGGCAAGGTTGGGGGGACTTCCCAGGAAAGAACATAAAAAAGAGTTGCTGGACACATTTTATGGATCACCATGGATAGTTCACCACGGAATGCTGTCAGAGTTTTGTTGGGAACCAAGTGGCATGGAAGGCTGTCTGAACAGTGCAGTCATGAAAGGCACTCAAACAAGCTTTTTCTGGGCTGAAACAACAGAGTGGGAATGTCGTGTTCTGGGGCCACAACATTGTATGGTATAGGGTGTTCCCTTCAGCCTGTAACAGTTAGGGTGTATAAATAGTTTCCTTTTATTTTTGCTTTTGCTCTTGTTCATTTTGATGTAATATGAACAGCTAAAGAGGTATTGTTTGAACCTTTGCCCTGCTAATTGACATTTTTTCCTAACAATTTAAGTGGTTTGCTACAATACGTTGGTATTTATTTAGTTTATTGTCTACTCTAAAGATGTGCTGTATTGTGAGATTATTGTATCGTGAAGCCTGTATCACAGTTTGTATTAAGTATATTATTGTCTCTTGCCTAGTAAGCTTATAGGTGAGCAGTGGCTAAAATGTTTCTCACCTTAGGCAGCATTATTTAAAGTTCTGTCCCTGGTACCCAGAACCCATGCAAGCTTGGAAAAATCTTCAATGTGGCCATGTGGACATTGTGGTTACTAACTGGTGTCATCCTGTGGAGCTTTGATTTTACCTACTTCAACAAATACTACATAATATTATCACAAAGATAAATCTAGGTGTAAAGAACATGTAGAACACCACTATTACAAAAAGGCATTTGTTTCCTGTTTAGTTTGCCTAAGAATACGTAAAGCCATTTTAACATTTTTTATGTAAATAATTAAGCAATAGAACAAAGTACAGAGGAGATTGATAACTGTGAAATGTGGCTTATATTTCAGCTCCCCTTTACATGGCTGTGGTTGGTAATGACGGTTGACTGTTCTTTTATAGTTGTCAATTTTGGCTAATTTGAAAATGCTGCACTTTAACGCAGAAATAGGAATTTAAGGTAGCCGCATAATATGTGATAGTTAAGTGGTTTTATTGTCATACTATTCATATGCTGTATTGCAGCATACAGTGGTACAAAATAATATTATAGCACTGGATCACCTCACTCAGACTTTAACAGATAACCCAACAAGAGGTGAGGGACTGTTCTGTTTTTATGTTTACCAAAATGTGGCTTCATTACTCATAAGTTTCAACAATCATGTATTTATTTTGGTTTTCTAGGGTAGACATTTTAGTGTAGTCAAATCTCAGCGTTTGGGCTGAGGCTCAAGGTTTGCAACCTGAGATTTTTCTTCTATTTTTGCTTGTTCTTTCAAGAAAGTTGACAGTGTTGATGGCGAAATTCCATAATTCATGGCAAAGTCATTTTTCTTTTTTCCGGAATCGAGAGCCACAAATTTTCAAGTTTTTTTTCTAATGTGAACTCTTGTCGTTTTTTCGTGTCTGCCATTTCTATAGCAGGGTAACAATGAGTTAAATTCCAATGGATGTTTCTCAAATGTTGATGAGCAATTAGCAAAAGGTATCACTGAAAACAACAAAGAGCAAACACAGCAAAAAACAGTATGAGGAAAGTTCAAAGAAAGAGAAAAATTTACAATGTTTGTGCTCGGGAATCGTTGTGTACAACTGAGCTGCAACCTCAGAACGAACGGCTCTGTGAATGATTCATTCTCTTGACTGCTCTGTGAATGATTCATTCAGGCATTTCAAGGTCTTTTGGGCACTTCGTTTTAATGAAAGTATCGGCTGAATGTATTTCGTAGTAATGAGATTTTTATAGACTCTGTTGTATGGGGAAATTGTCGGGACTGTAAAAATATTTGATTGTAATGAAAATTTAGTTGTAATGATATTCGTTGTAATGGATTTTGACCTATATTTGGCATTTTATATGTTGATGCATGTTGTACAGGACTAATACCATGTAGTTTATTAATTTTTAAATTGTTCCAATTATACATAATAATGAAAGTGTCTACAGTATAAATCTGCATTGTTATGAATTTATGTAAGTAGGCAGTCAGGGTTGGTTTATCTGGGCATAACTGTAAATACAGAATGGAGCCACACCCTCTTAACTCAAATGTGGTCAAAAGGATCCCATGGCCGACATACTATATGCGCAGTGACACTTTTTCCCATCTTCAGGGCAGAGAAATGAAGGTATCTTTGAGTTTAACTAGACATAGCAATGATAATGATGGGACACATTTTTTCAAAATCTTATCTTTCTCGGGATTTATTTTGCAATTTCCAGTTCCAGCTATCTGTTGCTACACACTATTAAATAATATTTCCTTAGATTTTCATATTGAAATTTTTTTATTTAAATACATTTTTGAATAAATGGGTAATTTGAATACCTGGGCACACTGGACAAAGTCCAAGCTCATATTGCAATTTGTGCATATTGACTTTTTCAGTTCATTCAGAAATCGTCAGTTCATTATGATAAAATATACAGACACATAAAATAGAAGTTGGAAGAAGATGGCCAGATGTCATCATTGCAAAGTACATGGAATAAATAAATAAAAAAAATGACAACACAACAAAGATTCAGATTGTAATTTAGGCTGAATGAATAAAGAATTTAGATATTGTGAGTTCTGATGAGTAGACAGAAAAGAATAAACAAGCAAACAACAAAAATCACAAAAAGAATTACAATTGTAATGTTTAAAAAACTGCTGGAGTTGAGGCTTTCAAGTGCAGCACTTCTTTAGTGCAGTAACTTTAAAAGTGGCCCGTGTTGCTTTCAAGAAAAGCATTTGCCATGAATTAATGTCAGATTCTCTCTTTGTAGCCACTTCTCTCCAGTAGTTGTTTTTCCTTTAAATAAGTCTTTTCCAAAAGTGTGCCCCCATGCACTTCCAATCCAGTGTCAGCTTTATTAACCTGAAAATTTTGTGTTTACAAGCATTTCCATTCAAAATCAATTTGTGGCTAAAAATAGAGCACCTGCCGCTTTGAAATCCCTCAGCTGCAACTGAAGATTGTGTATTCACTATGTTCTGCCTTTTCTGCATTATTCAGTTCAAACCCTTTTAGCGACATGCCTCTGGAGAAGCCAATACATTTTGGCAGTCACAACTTGAGAATTAAAATTTAGAGGAAAGCATTTTTTTTTACTGTTTTACAGAAAAAAAAAATTCTGGTTGTTTATAGTGTCATTCACACCACTGTTGAGTTTGATCTTGTTTAATCTGTAAACATATAGCCCATGAGAGATCATCAATGGGTTCTGAGTAAGAGACCAATCACCTCTTTCACACTCGTCTCACTCCTGTGATCAAGTGCTGCATGGGAGAATTAAAGTAGCCTCCTTCTCTCTCACAAGGTAAAATGATCATCTGACAAATCTGGAGAGATGCCTCTTGATTACCTGGAATGTTGTCCAGAAAAGCTGCCAAAGTCATTGGACAGCATGAATAGATTTGAAGAAATGCCATTTAGACAACAATCTTCATTTGGGTATAGTCAGTCCTATTTCCAGTATAAAAAATGTGTAATGTTAAGGTCAGAAGCTAGTTGTTTTAATTTGTCAAGAATTTACTGGTGGATGTGATGTGTTTACATGAATTGCAGACTAAAAGAATTGCCTGCAATCCAGATGTTTAGCTCTCAAGAAGAAAGGCGTCAAGATGCTTTACTGTAATATGCAGGGCAAGACTTGCAACTCCTGTGTAAGAGGAGGTTGTATTAAGCCTGCAAGTGTACCTACCTGATGATTAATTTAAAGTTTGAAACTAAAGGATACTGAATTGATGAATTGACTGGTAAAGATCCTCACTTCTATTGATTATCCGCCAAGTGAAGCCTGTTGAAAAACAGCAACAATCCTAACAAATCATCCAGCCTATTTATACCTGCAGTAAAGGGCTATGCCAAAACCAGGACTTAATGATATATGATATATAGAAACAAAATATTTAGATTTTTTTCTAAAACATATATTAGATACATCATAACAGTTCATATTTTTGGTTTTGTTTGTTTCAAAAAATGAGGATTTATTTCAGATGAGCAGGAAAATAAAAACAAAAAGGGTATGTTTACAGGGTGCCTAGGTAAAAGAATATGTCTAACAGACTGTTAGAAGCACTGCTGATTGTACAAAACTACTCAGCCAACTGTCACAGACTTCTTTCATTTTATAGTGTTACAAAGTAGAGTCTTAAAAGAACTCAATTGAGGTTTTGTGCTATTAAGTAAGATGTCTATAAAATTAAAATGTAAAAGAAAATCCTAATAATCTTTTTTAAATAGAAAACTGAAAAAATTTGCAAAAGTAGTTTTTCCCCTAAAATAGACTCTGGTTGCAAATGGTTGATTTGGTAACACTTTAGTTTAGGAAGTGCAAAAATTCATCAATTACTCATTTACTATTATGTAAAAAGACCTTAACATACACTTCTTTGGGTCTTCATAACATTTATGAGGCATCAGTAAAGAGCAATCTGCAATGTGACCTACAAACAAAATGTCAATTAGAAGTTGTCTGAGATGTTTTAACTGAATCACATCTCTTAATATCACATGTTGATGTCACTTGTGAATTCTTCGTATTAATGGTTCTTACCATCATGCCAATATGCCACACTGCTCAGAGAAGAATAACCTAAGAGTTATGAAAACCAAAAGAAGCCAATCTTATCCACTTAATTCCTCCAAAATAACATGAGGTGTAGCTCTGGAGGTCTCGTGTTCTTCTGCCTACCACACTACTTGGTAACATTCCATGGCTCTCTGTGTGAAGAGCTTTGTGTTTTTCCCTGCATTTTACATTGTGAGAGTTATTTCTTGTTTTAGAATTTAAAACCCTGTAGGTAGTGTTTTGCTTAATAAGAGTTTGTACATGCATTTAATTCATAGACCAATTGCTGTCCATGTTTTGTTCATGTTTTTTTTTCAGAGGACTTTGGTTTCATCCCATATTCCAAACACATGCATATTAGTTCTTCTGTAGTAGTAAGATGCAATGTCCAAATGAGTATGTGCTGTAATAAATTGGCATGCCAGCAGGACTAGTGATGCTTCTGGGTTAGGCTCAGGTCCCTAACAACCTTATAACAGAAAAATGGATTCATAAAAAGAATAATGGAGTGGTAAACATTAATAAGGCTTCTATTAAACCTTTCCAAGTACTATTGTTTTAAATGAAGCAGAATTGAATTCATTGTGAAAAATGCAGTGTTGAACTGCAGTATTTGGAAATAAGGATTCTTTATCAAGGACCAGAACATTATGTCTTCTACAGTCATTAAAAGTCGCTGCTTTTTTCACATTATTAAAGAGGCACCAAGCATATTGTCTGAGAGGCACCAAATTTTGCTGGTCTTCCTATAAACGGCATATTTTTGTGACAAATAATGTATTAGTTCCCTCCAGTACTGTATGCTTACTAATCTCTACAGCTATAGGATATTTTTTTCTTCCTGAAAAGCTGTATTAAAACAGGGTTACGTTTAGCCTGGTGTTGGAAATTGGCTTGCAGATGCTTATTTGAAAGAACATCTCGGTGGGAGGGAGAAAATAGCTGATGAAAGCTCTAACATGAATAGACAGGCAGGGGGCTACAGGAGAAATATCTCCAAGTATTTATTTGCAAATAAATAGATTTATTGAAAGGAAAAGAAAATCCTCATAGCCTGGCTGTCACCAATGATAGACTTGGCTTTACAATAAAAACAGAGATAATAAACTAAAAAGTAAACACTGCACAGCTGTGCCGAAACACCACCAACCAATTAGCATATGTTTAATAAAGAGCCTTTATAAAGAACTCTGTATCTTACAAAGAAAGTTTACCTTAAAAAAGATGTACACAGAAGTTAAGTAACCTGACCATTGTTTCATATGATAGGAACAAGACTTACATATATCCACTTTTCATTGTTATGTTTAGTCAAATGGACGCCAATACAACTTTATAAACTTACCACATTTGTCAGATTAAAAAAAAACAAACTTGAAATGATATATTTATTTAACTCACTGTAATTTACATGGTAACTACCCTGCCAATAATTGTAACTTGTTTTTGAACTATAAGATAAAGGATGTAAAAAAGAACTTAATCAGAGATGTGCTGTAGAAAGTAGAATTTCAGTCTCTGGCCTTGTGACTTTTGTTTAAATATTTAGCTATAATTCTGTGTTATTATATCCTATGAATCTGACTTCACCTAAATGAATTATGGAAAAGTTAAACTTTGAAATACTGCTGGTCTTTCTTAATATTGTATCTGGATTGTTTGGGATGCTGGGTTTGTTTTGATTTTGTTTTTATGACATATGTAAGCAGTATAGTGCCAAATCTTTGTTTAATTCAGTTCTGAATGAAGAGTCTTTTTCTGTTCCCCTTATGTCATGAGTAACAGCAGTAGTTTGTTCCACAAAATTGTAGCTGTCCAGTTGTATTTGGTTGGTCATCCCCACTGGCTCTTTGTTCTCTTACCAATGTAGCATTTAACATAACCAAGCAGTAACTGCTACATTCTGCTTTGTCTGTGCAGTCAGCTAATTCACATCTCTGACAGCTGTGGTTGTTATTCCTGATCTTCTGTGCATCTGTCTCATTTAGCAGCTCTCCCATTTCTATTGACAGCACAGCTGGTATATCCCATAAAAGCATCAGCTGTTCTTTAAGGGCAACACCAAACTCAAAGTTGTTCAAAAAGCTAAGTCATAACCAGATTCTACATGAAATTGTTTTGCTCCAAAACTATGTCTTTCACAAAGTCTTTTCTTTATAGTCACAAAGTTCAGACAAAGTTTAGACACCCTTTTAGCCACAAGAAAATCTTGTATCACATGGCTACCATGACATTCCTTGATTATATGACATGCTTTTTCCTAGACGTGTATTTATTTTCTTTTTTTATTGCTGTTTTTGTTAATTTTTAATTATGTTTTCTTTTTGTATGTTATTACTATAAGTTTTTTTTTATTATATAATGTCTCTATAAAGTGACATCCATTTGTGTAGTATGTTGGTGGAACCCCAAGAGATGAGGTCAACCTGATGTCTCTGCTGCTGGTTCTCCTTCTGGCCATATATTTGTCAGAAAGCAAAACACAGTAATGAATCATTCTGTTTGTTAAGAGTCTTTCTGTATCTGTTGTTTCATTTTTTTGATTTTGGGTTTATGGACTTTTCACTTCCATTTTTGGATTTTGCTTGTGGATTGTTTTTTGAGACTTGGTTGCCTTTTTAAGAAAATCCTTTTTTTGCTTCTTTTCCTCTTTTAAATATTTTGTTATATTTTTCTATTTTTGCTAATAAACGTTTCATTTTAACAATTATCGGGTAGATTGTCTATTCTTAGTGTCTCTTTCCCTTGTACCTTGTAATTTATTTTTCATAAGTTTCAAACTTTAATGCATTTTGTACTTCTAAAACCGTCTCCCCATTTTAGGCCTGTATAGGCCACAGCCTGCAGCTAGTAATTTGTGTCTGGCTGACTTAGAGTGAGCATCTTCTGGGTAGGCCAATGAAGTTCCAGGCCTGCTTTGTGGATCTTCTGGGGGCCACTCATCCGTTTCTCTTTGTTTTTGACTTGGACCTAAGGATTAACTTTGTGAATTATATTTTGTTCTTAATTAGTATTTAATGTTGTTATATTTTATCATTTTGTTAGTGACATCATCACAGCACCATTTAGTTTTCCTGCCTCCTACACCAGTTATTGACTCCTTTGACAATAACTCCTTTTGTTAGTCTGCTGATCGAGAACATCATAATTCAAATAACTATTTAAAGGGACACAACAGTATCATTAGTGCCCACAATTTAAAACCTCAGGTTAGGCAAAGGTTTTATATTCAGTCAGATACTTTGCCAACATTTTTTTTCTAATTTGAATTTTGTTTCTCATTTTTTTGGTTTGATGAGTAATTTTCTGTTCTCATAGTTTTGACCACAGACTGATTCTCTGCCTATCCGTTTATTTTGATCAATCAGTGCTTCATTTTCTGGTCCTAAAATCTTTGCCCAGTCCCTCTTAATGGCAATCATTTCCTGTTGTCACAACAACAGTACCATAGCAACTTAAATGCGGCAAAATGGCAATGCTTATGCTTAATAAACAAAATAGTGAAAATCTTGACATCACATAGATTAAAAAAATAAATAATATTGTTAATTTTTTCCTCCCTTTGCATTTCTGTTTTTCTTTTTTTTTCGTTGTAGTTGTGTTGAAGTAAATGGTGGTATCTGTTATGTTATTATTAAATGTCTGATTGAGTAAAATGCCATTGCAATGTTCTGGTTTTTAGAAAGTAAAATAAAATTTATAAAAAAAATTAATTAACAAAACCAAAGCAAGCAAAACATTACTTGAAGGATCCTGACACCTGTGAGTGTGTAGTCCTGTAGTACTGTTCAAGCAGTTGAAAAAATATATGAGGATTTAATTTCAGGTGAGCAGGAAAACAAACACAATAAAGATATTTTTACAGGGTCCCTAGGTTGAAAACAGACTGTTAGAAGCGCTGCTGATTGTACAAAACTACTCATCCAACTGTCACAGCCTTCTTACATTTTATAGTGTTACAAAATTGAGTCTTAATGAACTCAATTGAGATTTTGTGTTATTAAGTAAAAGATTCAAATTAAAAGTAAAAGAAAATTCCAATAATCTTTTTTTTAATAGAAAACGGAAAAAGAAATTACAAAAGTAGTTTTCCCCCTAAAATAGGCTCTGGCTGCAAATGGTTAATTTAGTAACACTTTAGTTTAAGAACTACAAAAATGCATCTATTACTTATTTGTTATTATGTAACAAGACCTTAACGAACATTTCTTAGGTTCTTCTTAGGTTCATCATTTACAAGGCATCAGTAAAGTATGTATTTATCTCTGCAATGTGACCTACTAAAAAAATGACACTTTGGAGTGGTCTGAGGTGGTTTAACTGAGACACATATAATATTCGATATTGTTCCTAATATTACATAATTAGTATAAGGCTTGTGAATCCTTCATATTAACAAGTAATTTTACCATCATGTCAATGTGCCACTATACACAGGGATTAATAACATGTCTACTGGTGTTTTACAAGTGTTATTTATGAATACCAAAAGAAGCCAATTCGTTCCACTTAATTCCTCCTAAATAACATGAATTCTAAATTTGAAGGTCCCAAGTGTCCTAACTTTTACCACACTACTTGCTAACTCATTCCATGGCTCCATAATTTTGAATTTCTGCTTTTCACCCTTTATAGGTTAAGACTCTGAATTAAACACATCTTCAGCTCCATTAAACTGCACATTGGCACCCTCCAGTGGTGTGTTCTTAGTCCCTGGCTGAATTCACTATACACATATGATTACATAGCTCAAACAGCTCAAACATTATTGTAAAATGTGCTGATGGCACAACTGTGGTAGGCCTCATCTGCAGCAACAATGAGAAGCCCTACTTAGACAAAGTGAGTGGGCTTCCTGACAATGTGGTGTCAGGAAAACAATCTGTCCATCAACATCAGCAAATCAAAAGAGCTCATAGTGGATTTCAAAACTGAGTACATACATCTGTCAATTATGGTATGGAGTGGAGAGGGTTGAGTTCTTCAGATACCTGGAAGTGAACATCAGGAGTGACTTAAATGGTCCATACACACAGATATTTTGGTGAGAAAGACAAGGCAGCGCCTTTATCATCTCAGACAACTGAAGAAATACAGAGTGTCAAAAAGTCCTTCCACCATGTAGTCGTTGAAAACATACTGGCAGGATCCATCACTCTCTGGTATGGAAATGAATCAAAAAGGACAATACAGTGCTGCAGACAGGTGTGTACTTGGCTGAGCACATCATGAGGATATCACTACCATCCGTACAGGACCTATAAACAAAAATGTGCATTACTACAGTAGCCAGGATCATGAAGCACTCCTCTTGCCCTTTTTACAGTCAGTTTCAGTTGTTAAGATCTGGCAGGTACCTGTGTTGTCTGAAATCAACAACAGAAAAACCGAGAAAGAGATTAAATTTCCAGGCGACAAAAATAACAAATGGTCATCCTGTCAGGCGTTCCTCAACACTGTAAAAACAATCAAACTATTATTTATATTTAACTGTTTATATTATTTAACTATCTGAAATACCCAGTGTTGCCTGGGTGGGAAATAAAGTGTTTTTTTTTCAATTGTCTAAGAAAAATATAATAAAAAAAAAACACAACTTTAAAAATAAATTAACAAACAATGAAGACTCACTAATGTGCTTGTCTTGCGGTCTTGTATGTATGTTATCATCCAGTTGATGTTCGGAACCGGCCAACTCTATTTAATTTCAAAAGCAACAGGCGCACTTTGCTGCTCAAACATAAACAATGCTGGCAGTCACCTCCAGTTCGCCCTCTGGTGGTCGTTCAGAGTGTCAACTGGATGATGATGTGCATACAAGACCATAAGATTACCCCACACACTACCCAGAAGGGGGTGGGATAAGGTTGATTTCACCCTACAGTATTTTAGTCGACCATTGACAAACATGTGTACCAAGATTTCTAAAAATCATTCGAGCCATTCGGAAGTAATGCTGGAACATACATACATACATACACACATTGACTTTTATATATATAGATAATTGTATATGCATTACACAATTATAATTACTTGAATATTTTTCATGTGTACCTTTTAATATTTAATTTTGGTGTATACTTTTCAATGTCATGGCACAGTACATGCTGCTCACTGAGCTGCATTTCACTGTATACTTCTTTGTATATAAACTGTGCATATGTGATGAATAACACTGAAATCTAATCTAATTATGCATTTATTTCTAGGATGGTTATCTGGTGCAGTGGTTCTCAAGATCAGTTCTTGGGGTCCCCTGTGACTTCAGGTTTTTATTCTTGTCAGTTTCATTTTACTTCTCATTGATTTCAATGTTTAATTAAATCTTAGTCCTATTCCATCTTCTCCTATTTTGTGTAAAAAAATCACCTTAGTGTCTGATTAACATTTAAAATAAATTTACAAATATTAGTATTTTTGCCATCACCTTAAATGTTTAACATTCCTTTTTTTTCCTGTTAGTTTATCAATTGTTGTGGTCTTTGCTCCTTTAATTGTATCCTGATTTAATGAAAATTAACAAAGAGTGGAGTAGACATTTGGGCAAATGACACTGAATGCTGAAAGGCTGCAGTTAATTCAGTGTCAGTCCCACTTGTGAGGCCAGTAGTAAATAACAGCTTAAATAATGAGGACACTTGAAAGAGTGGGATGAAAATCATAATGGTGATTTAAATCTGCAGGATACAGCCACTAAATTATCCCAATGTAACATATATTAGTGCTTGCCAAATAGTAGTTGAAATTTAGCAAACTTGGCTTTGTAGCATATCGATTTACACTTAATCAGAGAAATTGAGAAATAACAGCTTGTTGAATTTGGGCAGGAGTTTAATTAAAAGAGAAATTGGCTGAAACAGAAACCTGCAGCCATAGGTGGTCCCCAGGACTGAACTTTAGAACCACTGATTTAGAGTGTAAGTTCTTGACCTCTGCCACTCACAGAGTGGTATAGCAGGCCTCACTCACGCAAATAAAAAATATGTAATATTGGATGGCTATATTTTATCAATTGTAATTTAATTTAGCTAACATATTAAAATGAGGTAAATGCCACAGAAATAATCAGCCATCATTGATTATTAATTCAAGGGTTGGTGCACCTTATCTTGTTTTAATCCTTCATCATTTTAAACACATCAGCAAATAAATTTCAAAATATTGTATATCTACTTTAATAAACATGTAAGATTAAGTTAGACTTTATGTATAAATCATTTAATTGAAATGCCAATCAGCAAAACTAAAAGCACAACATGCAGCTAAATGATAAATTATTGAAAAGCCAATTATCTTTAACCAATTTATATTTCTTAAGAAAAAAACTAGTCCTTCTGTTAATTTTGGCTATAACAAATATAAATTGTTTAGGCAATTATTCAGTGAAATTATGCACTTTTAGCTGATTAAATCAAATGAAATACCTAACCTATCTCAAGTTCTTTCTTTGATTTTGGAAGAAGAAACAAGTGATATCAACTAATGACCCCAAATTATTATGCTATAAAGCAAAGAATGGGTATATTACATACCTTTGTGTTATTTGAGTGTCTAACATATGATTTTTGTATTTTTTTATGCATTCGCTGTTTGTTCACTTATGCATCAAAGTTACAGACATGTTTTATTTCTTTTAAATTTATATTTTTTAACCACTGACTGCTTCTGATGGCTCCAGTGCATCCTTCATATATTTCAAAGCTATTTGCAACTTATGTCCATCCATCCATTTTCCAACCCGGTGAATCCGAACACAGGGGTCTGCTGGAGCCAATCCCAGCCAACACAGGGCACAAGGCAGGGAACCAATCCCGGGCAGGGTGCCAACCCACTGCAGGACTCACACAAACGGGCCAATTTAGAATCACCAATCCACCTAACCTGCATGTCTTTGGACGGAAACCGGAGCGCCCGGAGGAAACCCACGCAGACACGGGGAGAACATGCAAACTCCACGCAGGAAGGACCCGGGAAGCGAACCCAGGTCTCCAGGTCTCCTTACTGTGAGGCAGCAGCGCTACCCACTGCGCCACCGTGCCACCCTTTGCAACTTATGTTGTTGTTGTAAACATATTTACTTTACTAAAGCACTAAAAAAAGTTATTTGTTACACCTGCTGCTTTCCTTCTTCAAATTGATCATTTTCAGCAGGATTTAAAGCTAATTTCAAAAATGCATGATCTATCTTCTAATGAAATAATCAGATGAAGATATTTCCACCTTATGTGAACAGACTGCATGTTTATCAAAAATGTTTTGTGGTTTTGTGTGAGTGTGTCCATGTGCTTAGGGATGTTTACCGCTTTAAGCATAAAGCTCCAATTTCTGACTATGTTTTGAAGTACATGATAGCAAAAGTAAAATTTATTATTTAGACTTGTGCCAGGGAGGGGCAGCACTAAATCTTCTTTCTAAATTGAACACACTTAACTATAGTTCTTTAAATTTATCTCTGGCCTTTACCATGTTACTAGAAAAGCATCAATGGGCAATAAGTCATATATGGACTGAAGACAGCACAGCAAATGAGCTGGGTGCTGGAGTAGGTAATGAGAGTAGACTGGGAAGAGTTGAGGGTTGGAAAGGTTGAATAATTTGTTCTGGAACAGAAACATTTAATAATAAAGCAGACCTGTAATGCCTTATGTGCTGTAGTTATGATTTTGTACTGTGACTTCTTAGGCCTTAAGGCATATTTTATCAGACATGATTTATAATGACTGATGACTGCCATAAAAATGATACATTTTAAACATACAATGGCATTATATGAATTGGAAATACAAAAAGGAAAAATACATAAACTTGATCTATATCTATGCTGACTTTGTTCTCTTTGTCAGCTCATCATTTCTGTAAAGCTTTAATATCAGTGCTGACAGGGCACACGTATAGCAAGAATATGCAAAGAATGAAAAATGCTTTGCTTGTGGCAATACAGGTGGCTAAAAAATACCATTTTCACATACAGTAGTTACATTATGTTCTGTTCTTTTCATAAGTCAAGGATTTGAATAAAATATAAAAATAGTTTTTGGGCACATGCTACATGTGAGCATGAAAGGCAATATTTACTTAATATTACACACTAAGAATACTATTAATAATGTTTTTGCACCAAGAAACATCAGCTTGATTATAATTTTAAAGATGTCTTTTTCAGAATGCCATTTAAAACTGACTCTTGCATCTTAAAAATAGAAAATAATAAAATGAGGAAATTTCATATAAGTAAACATGATATAAAGAAATATTTCTTTGTTGGAAATTGTAAAGTAACTATATTCACTTTAAAATGTCGCAATAATTTATTTTCTTCAATAAACTTGTTCCATAACTGAAACATGATTTACCGGAATATGAAAATGAAAACAAAACGAATACAAAATATCTACCATATGTCTCGCGTGTGCAGCCACTGACATACAGTCAGCTGGTAAATTTAGAAGACTGCTATTTGTTTATGCATAATTGATGGCAGAATTCTCTGTCATATAGCAAAATGACTGAAGAAAATTAATGTCTTTATATCTCCTCATCAAGCACGCTCTCATTAAGCTTCTTTATGATAGCCCGGCTTTTCATAGATGTAGATAACATGATGCACTGACGCCCCATGAACCTTCTGCATGATGTGGGTGACAGCCTTTTATTACAGTATGTGTAATCAGTCTGTTCATATTTGAGACAAGTTTATTAGCAAAGGATGCAATTCTTTGGGTTGACCGTCTTTGGTGCCAGGTTGCTATATAGTAAAATGGCTGCAGCTTAAAAACAAGCATTTATTTGTTAGACTCAAGCTAAGGAAATGAATAGTTAGGCAGGGTTTGATGATCATCTGGAGGGCACTGATTGAGCCAGCCCTAAGTAGCAGTTGTAGGGCCAAATACATTTCATGCAGGACAAAAGTCATTCTTTTAGATTTTGGTGTGGACATGATGGGTAATAGGGACATCCTTGTTGGGAAAACCATGCATATCATATTCCTCTTCATGAGGCTGTAACTCAACTGTATGTTGATGATCACATCACTTTTGTAATCTCAGAGTTGCACTGGTAGTATTAGATAGTATGTCCTTACCAGTTGGTGAGGGTTTGTATGTGAAAGGCTGCTCCTTTTGTTTTAGTAGTTCGGAGAATAAAATTTATTTTTCTTGTCAGTACTTGAGTCCAGTATGTTTTAGAATTTGGTCAATCCCCCATCATTTGGGGACCTAGGTCAGGTTAGGTTAGGTTAGGTTAGATAGACTTTATTATACCAGAGAAAAATTTGCTTGCAGCAGGAAAGTACAAAAACATAAGATATTGTTACAGAGATACAATAGATAAACAAAGACACATCATTTTACAAGCAATGTTATTGCATAAACACATACTCAAGATCGATAAAAAGAAGAATAATTACTTTCAACAATACACAAAATAATAATGCAGAATTTAACATTTAGCAGTATCCCTACAAGTAACAGAATTTAAAATGCTTATAGCTCTGGGAATAAAATAGTTCTTAACTCTGTTGCTCTTTAGCTTCGGAAACCTGAATCTGCAGCCTGATGCTAACAGCTGGAATTTAGAACAAAGAGGATGGCTACTGTCTGACAGAATTGAGTTGGCTTTCTTTTTAATTATTTTGCAATACATTTCAGTGATATAGGTCTGCTGTGAACCAATAATTTTACTGCATATATTTAGAATGTTGTTTTATATTGTTGGCTCCATTGTCTCTTATGCACTTCAGATGTGGAAAAGTATTGAAAAATAGATGGGTTGTCTGGCAAGATGCCACCTCCACACTCCTCTGTTTTGTAATTTCGTCCTAAATTTTGGAGACTGTCCAATTTCCTACCTCCCCTTGGTGACAGTTTGGTATAACTGTGCTAAGAGATGTGTTTAATGAGTACGGGCTGGAAACGTTCCTTTCTGTTCAAACACACACTATCCCTTCCACTACCTACATTTTCTACTTACAACTGAGATATGTGCTTAGGACATGTGAAGTTCTCCTCTCTTCCCTTCTTCCAGTGCATCCCCTGTACTCATTTGCTTTATCCTTTTCTCATAATTCTAAACTAGTATCTGGTCTCTATTCCCTGCTCTGCAAAGCTTCCCTCAAAACTCTTACAATCATGATTAACTGGCTATCTTTCGAAATATCAAAAATTGCTCTAAAACTCATAATTACCAGCACGCACAATATAAATTTGTTCATGGAACGTACCCTACTCCCTGGAGACATTATCTAATACGACTAGAATTAGATCTCCTATGACACCTCCATCCTCTTAAAGCCCTGGCAGTTTTCTCCACATGTTCTGGCAATGCCCTCCAGTTGCGGCCCTTTGGTACTATATAGCTAAATCAGTTACATTTAGTAAAGAGCTGGTTTTGGGTTGATACATGACTACATTTTTCCTGTCCATCTTTCCTCATTTGTTTTTTTTTTTTTTGCTTCCTTTATCTCGCACCCCTACATGGTGCGTGTCCCAGTATACCCGTCGGCTCCTTTTTTCTTTCCCTCTTATCAGTATTCCTGTTTAAATTACCATCTCAGTTGGAGTCTTGTGGATGGGCACCTGTGGGGGGGTATGGGTTGTATGGTGGGATTGGGGTTGTGTTTGTTCTTACATAGTCCAAAATCAGCTCATTTTGTTGAGTTTCTTTTGCTGTACTCCTTTTTTATTTTATCAATAAAAAATTTAATCTCAAAAGAATAAGTAAATTAACAACCTGAAACAAATTCAGGATTGCAATATTTGTTATTGAAGAATAAAATAAAAATATAGTTACAGTGGAGATGATTAAAATACAAGACGGGAAATCTGAAGCCAAGGATGAGTGTTCTAGAGGGTAAGATGACTTTGGAATTTTGAGAAGAGCTGGCATAGATGGTCTGAATCTTTTGGGTTAGAAAGGTGCATGTACTGATGACAGCTAATTGTATATGTAGAAACTGACAGTGGTAAGAGGAACAATTTTGTAAATATTCTCATACCATATATAGTAGGTATCTGGTATGGTTTGGCCAGATGAGGTTACGTGTGCTTATTGCATTTGATCTGTCTCAGAACTCTGGGATCAGCATTCTCAATATGTTGCAGACAGGGGATACTTCAAGTAGGAAGGCAATTAATAAGTGAAATGCAATAATCTAGTCAAGAGGTGGTATTGCCTTCCTGTGGAATAGTGGGTCCGCAGCTAAACAAGTGGTCCATTTTTAAATAAATAAATAATTAAATAGCCGACTAAATCTCCGTGGGTGTGTGTGCTCGCTCAGCTGCACCAGGTTGGTGTGGTGACTGAGATCAAGCATGCCTGCACGTGAGGGTGTATTCTGTCTTATTTGCTTCATTGACTTTCTGCAGTTCACAATTAAGGTGCTGAGCCCACGGAGGCATTTAAGGGAGAGCCTGTGACACCCCGTGGTGTAGCAAGCCTGGCACCAGACTACACAGTGGGTATCTTGTAGTTTGGGATTGACCGGGATCAGACTTGAGAGATGTCAGATAAGGAGACACGGACACAAAAAGGTGGTATTTCCAAAACAAAAGTGGGTTTTATTTACAGGTGCACAAAACACACAAAAATAATGTCCCAATCAAAAACTGTGAATTATATTTAAAATGAAGCTATCGGTCCCAAAGATGAAAAATAAAGACAAAAATGTATATGCACAAAATTGTAGTCTTCCTAAACAAAAATGTGCTCAGGAAGAATATACACAAAACACAGTCCACTGAATCCACAAAAAATATTTACAAGGGAAAAAAATAGTATATATACAGGAAAAACAAAGTGCACCACAAACCCAAAATCTATATAAATACCTCCACCAAAAATTATACTACAATTAGGAGATATTTATTTATATACTAGAAAATATTTACAAAATAAGGCACAAGCTACTGTTTGGTATACAAAGGAATGAACTATACCACCATACTACCGAGTCAAGAGACAAACCCCAAGAGGCAGGAAATACCTGTTATACCCTGGGAACAAATCTTCACTCAATCCTGTAACACACCACTCTCTTCCACCTATAGCGGCTGATGCAGGTGCATTCTGCATAGGTCCTAGATTCAACCCATGCAAGACCTGTATTAAATAGGCTAGCAGCATTGCATGTGCGTGAGCAAGCACAAGTGCGAGCCTGAATGCAGCCCAACTTGCTCCCATTGGACAAGCCAGTTACGTTCTATTAAAGTAAGTTGCTTTTCTTGGGGATCCCCTTCTCACACTAAGGCATGCATAATCTTAGCCTAATGCTTCACACCTTTTCCTTTGCTAACGGCAGGTGGCTAAAAAGAAATGCTTACCTTTATGATGGGGTACGCATGCGTCCTCCAGCAGGCCTGACCTGAAAGCACACTCAACCCGTCGCTGGTGTCCCGATGTGTGCACCTGCCAAAGACAAAGACAAAATGTTCGTGAAGCACACCATGCACTTTAAGGACTTAAAAAGGTAAGTGGTTTAACTTTTATTTTGCAAAAAAATCGACTTTTGTTTAAACTGGTAATGCCTAGCAGGCACATTACCAGAGAGCCAGCATGAAGAGAAATAGAAAAAAAAGGTCCCGGTAGCGTGGGGCTAATCCATATTGTGACATTTGCTGGCAGTGGTGGGATGAGCAATGGTGATGGGAAGGTGCCTGATTTTTAAAGGAACCCACAAACTCAAGCCAGAGGAGGACTTTTAAGAACAGAACTTTTTAAGGAACATTTACTCTTTGATCATTTTTATTGTCATTTTAAAGTTCTTGTTTCTTTTAATGTCCTGTTTTTACAAAGGGGACTTGGGTTTGATTTATAAAAGGGTTGTTTTAGTGCTTTTATTGTGTTAGTGCGTGGACCTGGGCCACTAGTTGTACTGTGTTTGTTGAAGTATGGAGCCTTTTTGTGCAACTGGAGGGTTAAGGGGGGAGGTATGTTATATAGTGGGTCCGTAGCTTAACAATCAGGAGCCCATTTTTTGATAAATAAATAATTAAATGGCTCGATCTCAGATGATGTGCGTGCTTAAGCGGCTGCGGGAGGTTGGTGTGGTGATTAAGATGGAGCCAAAGCGATGAGGACTTAAGAACGGACTGAGAAACAGCAATCAGGATAGGTGTCTGACTGTTTAAAAGAACCTACTGAACTAGATAGATAGATAGATAGATAGATAGATAGATAGATAGATAGATAGATAGATAGATAGATAGATAGATAGATAGATAGATAGATAGATAGATAGATAGATAGATAGATAGATAGATAGATAGATAGATACTTTATTAATCCCAAGGGGAAATTCACACTAAGCTGGAAGAGGACATTTTAAGATTTGAACTTTTTATGGAGTGTTTATTGCTGATTGTTTTAGTGTCTGTTTTAGAGTTCTTATTCTTTTAAATGTCCTGATTTTATGAAGGGGGCTTGGGTTATGTTTTATGTAAGGGTTGGTTTTAGGAAATTTTATTTGATTTATTGCGGTGTCAGAGCTAAGCCTGGAGCAAGGAGTCTTCCTGTGCAACTGGTGGCTTTGTGGTGTTTGGGGGGGGGGGGGGGGGATATGTGGAATAGAGGGTCCACGGCTAATAAACTGGTCCATTTTAAAACAAAGAAATAATTGATCTCTTTGGGTGTGTGTGCTCGCGGAGCTAAGGGAGTTTGGTGTGGTGATTGAGACAGAGCAGCAGGCCTGCACATGAGGGTATGTTCTGTCTTAATTGCTTCATTGGCTTCTCACAGTTTACAAACGAGACACTGCACTCATTGAGGCATTTAAGTTGGAGCCATCACAAAGAGAGAGAGAGAAAAAAGGACCTGGCAGTATGAGGCCAACCCGCACCATTAAACTTCATCACTTCTCCTAGCATCAGAGGAGGAGGACGGGACAAGTCAGAGTCTGACACAGCAACAATCTTAAGTAGTAAAAGTATGTCTTGACACCTACTGAGATGTGTTTTCAAAACTTGGGGTGCTATCAAGAAAAACTACAAAAGTGGTGAATTAGTTTTAAGGTAGATATTTTGCAAAAGCCGAAGTCTAGTGACAAATCTAGTTTTTTGGGTTTAGCTGCTAATACTACAATATGTTTTGATTGCATTATGGTATAGAACAATTAGTGGATACTCATGGCCTTTGGAAAAAGTGAACTTGACTAAGTCATTTGGGCAAACAGCAAAGATTTTTACATAGTGCTGAATGAAAATGGGAAGAAAAACAGAAATAGAAAGAAAGTCCATGGAAACAGGAGATAAACTGCACTCTCCAAGCAGACAACAACCAGATGAAGATCTGAACTCATGATGCTGGATCTGTGAATCTGCAGCACTTACAACTGCACCACAATGCATTCAAAATAAAAATGAAACAGAATTGTCAGCCTCAACAAGGAAAAATACATAAAAAATATAGAAAAGTATTGTTTTAGGAATTATTAGCTTGCAAAACAGCTTACAAAAATATTACAATTATGTACAGTACATGTTTTTGTGCTTTTTATATCAGTTATTTTTTAAACAAATGTATATCACTCACAAAATATTTAGAGCAATGTTTCTACTTCATGTTAAGTTCTGTAAACCAATATATACTTATATTTTTTAACCTGACTATATTTATGCTGCATTAAACACATTTTTTGAGACATTGTATGCAGAATCAGGAGAAATAAACAGGTTTAGATGTGTTAGTTTCATTTTAGAGAAAGACACTGTCATAGTTCAGAGTTAAATTCACTACAGGGTACCATTTAATGAAAACTATTGTTTAATTGTTACTTTTTTAAACTTTAAAGCAGACTTGTTAATTTTTAATTTTGAAGAAAGTTGCCTTTATGTTTCTGTGTAACTCTGTATATTTTCTCAGAGTATTTTAACATTTTCTTACCTACAGAGTTCTACAATCTCGCCCTTTGTTTTGCTCAATATGACAATGCTGTATTTTGACTGATATAATTTATCATGTTTGACCATACTTTTGTTTGACATTTACAAATATTATCCTTATTTTTATTAATTGTAATAATCAAGGTGCTGTCTCATCCAGAAATCAAAAGAAATGCTTGTTGACTAGAAAAATCTAAGTAACAGTGCAGAAAATAATAATTATAGAATAATAACATATTTCTGGATGCACATCTTTTCTTATCATAGTGTTATCCTAGCAAAACAACCTCCATTTCTTATCAATCTTTTCTCTTGCATGACCCCTAGGTACCCTATAACTACCGTAAAATAATTTGAACACTGAGATAACAAGTCCAAGACTCTAATTAGAAAGCTGATCCTTTGTTATTGAAGAAAAGTTAGGAGAATGCTATCCACTTTATATATTTAATGGAAGCTTGCCTCAAGGGCTTCTGCCTTTTACTGTCAGTCATTTACTCTGGTGCCATCAACCAACACATTGGTGTGCCTTTAGGGGAAATATAATTAGACGAAGCTGTCTCCCTCAGCCATATAAAATACCCTGAAGAAATATATGGTCACAAATACTGTTGCTACTTCAAGCAACATGCAAAAAACTCAAAAAATAGAAAGAAAATTCCCTTTCAGGATGATTAAAACATGTCAATCATATGAGGGTGGACATTTTAATGCACTTCAAGCCTTTTTGCAGGTATTAACAGAATGCATGTTTAAACACTATCATTTATATGAATGTAATTATTTGACTTGTTTATTTGCCAGGATAAAGCCACAAGACAAAACATGTGGTTTTCAACTGGTTTCATACATTTTTCAGAGATTTTGAAACATGTAATTTAGTATAGCAATTCTAAATTAAACTTGATCTCACACTTCCCTTGTATGTATATTGTAAATGCTGGTGGAAATTTAAAAGGCAATTTTGAATAGTAGTAGTAGTTGTAGGATTATCATGTTTAGCGTTAGTATTTATTATAAGTAGGATGCTACTCTATATGTTGATTAATGTACTGTACTATTATTAATTTTTAAATTTACTGTAGCTAACCAATGTATATGGGAAAAAAAGTATAAATTTAACTATATAATACCCTGGGAATCTGGGCATATAATTGTCAATACAGGTAGTCATAGACTTATGCATCTTACAACCATTCAACTTATGACCGCTACCGCGTCAAATGGGCAAATGAGTTTTCTCCACACCTGCTTCATATGCTGGACTCATTCATCTCAATCTCAGTTAATTATCTGCAGCAGTTTTGACCACATTCAGTTACATTTGTCTTATAATTACAGGAAAAAAGGCAATTGACCTCAACACAAAAATGAAGGTGACCAAGCAGTATGAGGAAGGAAAAAAAGCAAATACGATCCTATTTGACTTTAAGTTATCCCATTGTAACTGGTGTTCACTGCACACACTGAACTAATGCTCTCTGGCTTTTAACCTCTAAAGCTTGTGCGTTGCGACTCACGATGTGCCACTTTGGGTGAACCGCCACGAGAGTGTAATGAAACCGCACTGAACTCCTTTATCTGTTAATGATTATTATTAACAGGCTGAAATGTTTAAACAGAAAACATGAGTGCTCAAACTCTGCCAGTAGAATTCCTCTTCTCACAGTTAACACAATGAACTTTGTTCACGCTGATGATATAACACAGACAAAGAAAGGATTCGTGAAGCTGTTAAAGATTCAGCATCCATGCAAGCAACAATAATAACAAAACAATAAAAAATATGTATAAAAAAATGATAGAAAATTTACAGAATGTGCTAAGAATGATGATATAAAGGATATTAAACAATCAATTTGACTTAATTGACTTTTTATACAGTACTACACACATGGTCAGGTTTGAATACATATACCAGTCCGTCTTATATCCAGATTGACTTACAACCAGTCTGTCGGAAATGAACGCGTTCTTAAGTTGATGACTACCTGTATAAAACAATTGTGAAATCTGTTTTCTGTAGGACTGGCTGGCATTACCCATTTTGCTTAGCTTTGGTACACAAGTGTTTTGTTTAAAAAGGAACCCTCTTTCATTGACATTTAATTTCACCTCAAGTGTCAGTTCTCTCCCCATAGGGTCTCTTTGGATGCAGTTTCTGGGTCACATCTGATAAGACTGATCAATCACAGGCAAAACCACATCATAAGATGTCTCCATGATACCCCATTTAAACACTTGGTCAATGAACAAAGACCCATAACTCAACAATTAGCAACCATCATTGACAAACATTTACACCAGTTGTCTACCAAAAGGTTGGTCTCATGTGTACCCAGTAAACCAATGGCAAAACATCCATTCCTTTCTTTATAATCATTTGAAAGCAATATATCTGTGCTCTTGATATGCACAGTGCTTTCGGCCTGATGGTAACTTTGCTCCATAGCAGGACCCCTGTTACCTAGAGTGTGGTCACAACAAAAGCGAGATCGATCCCCTTTACTTTGTGGTCATAAAAGATCCCTGAGCATCCTTTGTAAAGAGCGTGGTGTATCCTAATGTCCAGGCTAAATTGTCGTCCATAGCCTAGTCATTCTGGCCCTCTAATCATCTCCTGTCTCCAATTGGCTATCTCTCTCTACTTCACCACCTAATAGCTAATGCAAAAATGGTTGCCATCACATCATCTAGGTGGATGCTACACATTAGTGGTGATTGAAGTGGCTCCCCATTCTCTAAAACTCTTTGAGTAGTGAGAAAAGCACTATATAAATGTAAAGATTATTATTATTATTACTATAAGGGAAACCTTAAGCTGGACTGGAAGAGTGAAAGACCATCTGTAATGGAGTTGGACAAGAGTGTCACAAGTCCAACCCTTTCTAAAGTAATGAAAGGGGCACAAGCAAAAGAGACCATACATAATTACTGTGAGAAACAGGCCGGACACAGACAGGCAGACATCGTTTTGTCACCCAGCACACGTTTATTTACACTATATACAATGGTTAATTCGCACCAAATCCAGTGCCGCAGCACCAATCACCCCAAATGTCCAGGCCCTTTCACAATGCCTTCTCTTCTTCAGGCCACCTCTTTGCCTCCTCCCAAACCTCGTCCGTCTTCCACTCGACTCCAGTCATCGAATGGAGGGAGGCAGCCCCTTTTATACACACCTGGATGTGCTCCATGTCTCTTGCGCTGAGCTTCCACTGGCACTCCCCAGTGTGGCAGAAGTACCTGCTCCTCTTCCCCCCAGTACTTCTGGGTGTGGCAGAAGTGCTGAGGTCCAGGGCTCCGTAGGCATCGGGATGCCTCCTGGCGGTGACCACGGGCCCCTACAGGGCTGAGCTTCAAAGCTCTGTACCCGTAGTCCCCAAAGCAACCAGGATGGTCGCCCCCTCGTGGTCTGGAGGAGGTGCAAGCCCTCCTCTGGTCCTCCTGGGCATCCAGCCATGTGCCACAGTACCCCATCACAAGCTGAGACCCCTAGGGGCCAGCGGCCCGTCCCACGAGGGCAGGTCTTCCACGACGGGAAGCCGACATACTCCACTCCAGGGCCAGGTCCTGCAAAATATACATCAGAACAAGGGGCGGAGATGTTGCCCTGACGCCGTCACTCGGTGTCTCCTTGTTTCATACGCAGGCAACACTACCCCCTCTGACCGGCACCCCGGCATTTGCCACCTCGGCCCCCCCTTCCGAGACCTCCGTGCCCCCAGTGTTGCGACATCGGACGGGACCGCACACACCCCCATCACCTCAGCTGGTTGTGGGGTTTCCCAGAGGGCGGCCCTTCTCTGGACGTGAGCACCCAACATCACGTCCCTTCCTATCGGAGGAACCGACTCTCTTCCCTCGATTCCTCCTTTTCCTCTGGGATGCCATGACGGTTTGGGTCTGCCTATGGCAAAAGCACAGACCTTGTCCTGTCTGCATCCTGGTAGAACGACGCGAGGTCACCGCTGGCTTGGGGCGTAGGGTGCTAGGACCTGGGGCACACATCAGCCCGCGTCCTGCTAGCCCTCTAGATCTCTCTCCCCTCACCACATGTGCCGCACTCACCGCCGTGTCCACTGTCGGAGACCCCCCTGCTTGGTTCTGATCATTTACATCACAGGCAATTTCGGTGGGATCTCCCTTATGCTTTATGTGGTCGATTCTACTCACCGTCCCCGCTGTACCGCTCCAGCTGAAGGATCCAGCGTCGCGCCATTCTGCCCTCTTACGAAGCAACGTCACCGACGTGACTGCCTTCCCCTCCAGCCTCTGCAACTCCGCACGGAGGGCACACAGCAGCTGCAATAGTGACTCTGCTGGCTGAAGGCACTCCTCCAGCTCGCGCAGAGCCACAGGCAAGCACACAAAGTCAGCCGGTGATTGACTTACCTGGCTGTCAGTCACATCCTCCGGCTGCTTCCTGTGGGGCCGTTCCTCCGGCCCAATTGGGTCCTTCCCCGGCACGAGACGGACATTCCTTGGTCCTGCCTCCATCCAATCATCGGCGGGCATGTAAGACACATCTTCCAATCCCGTGCCTGTCTCGGGGAGGGACTGCGGCCATCTTGTCTTTCCCCCTCCCGGTGCGGTGGCGTGCCTCCAGGCAGCCTCGCAGCTGCCGCGATCCCTTGAGCTGCAGCAACTCCTTCTTCGCAGCCTCTCCTGCTGCGGCCGCCGCGATGCTGGGAAAGCCCCGAAGACCGGCACACGTCTGCCACCGACGTGGATCTGGGCAGTCTGCAACAGAGAGGGTAAGACCAACCCTTACCAAGACTTACCTCCCGGGTCCCGTCTGCACGAGGCTCATGCCTCGGCATGGCCTTCGTAGACACGGTTCCGTCCCGGACGTCCTCAGCCACGGTGCGCTCATAGGAGCCCGCGGCACGTGTGTGGGCTTACTTGCTGTGCCAGACTGCCCACAAAATTATTTAAACTGGGTCCCTGCCTTGTAGCAGGCAGAGAGTCCCATCTGGGATGCCATGGTGGGAAACAGGCCGGACACAGACAGGCAGACATCGTTTTGTCACCCAACACACGTTTATTTACACTATATACAATGGTTAACACACACAAAACCCAGTGCCGCAGCACCAATCACCCCAAAAGTCCAGGCCCTTTCACAATGCCTTCTCTTCTTCAGGCCGCCTCTTTACCTCCTCCCAGACCCCGTCCGTCTTCCACCCAACTCCAGTCATCAAATGGAGGGAGACATCCCCTTTTATACACACCTGGATGTGGTCCAGGTGTCTTGCGATGAGCTTCCATTGGCACTCCCCAGTGTGGTGGAAGTACCGGCTCCGCACCCGGAAGCACTCCGGGTGTCCCTGCTCCTTTTCCCCCCAGCACTTCCAGGTGTGGTGGAAATGCTGAGGTCCAGGGCTCTGTAGGTATCGGGACACCTCCTGGCGGAACTCTGTACCCGTGGTCCCCAAAGAAACCAGGACTGTCACCCCCTCGTGGTCTGGAGGAGGCGCAAGCCCTCCTCCGGTCCTCCTGGGCATCCCGGCTGGATACCACCCCTAGCCGCGTGCCACATTACATACATAATTGATCACTGACTACCCATCAGATGTAAATTTTATATTAACAAATGAGGAATACTGTGTGTGAAACCTCAGAGAAAACTGAAATACTTCCTGCAACAAAAATGTATGACCAAAATGAAGAAGGAAAAGAGGTCTTGAACAAAGAAAGAAAAAGCCAGCTGAGCATTTTTCCATGTGTTGGAGAAAGCCAAACCAGAAGGACTGGAACAGAGCATCGCCAAACCTAGAGTCAACAGAAACCAAACAATATGTAGACCCACTTATGGTTGTATTCTGGTCTATCACTGTAACTGAAAAGTGATAACCTTAGTGAAGAATATGTTTTTAGTTGTTATAAGCTTCTTTTCCAAAATTCAATAGGAAAGTTCAGAGCACATACACACACACACACAAGGACCTATGTGTGGTGGTGCTGGGGTAAACCAGTGGAAACTATTTGTGAGAAAAATCAATGCTACCATCAAGGTGCACGCACAAGAAATTTTATAACTCTGTAAAGAACATATTCATCTTGAACGACTGAAAGATTAGAACTTGAACTCTAATCTAAACTTGAACTAGAATGTTCTTGGAGAACATTTAAAGCCAGTCCAGTACCAATGATGCTTCCAGAATAATTCTTCAGGTAAGATTTAAGGGAACAGAATTCATGAGCTATATGCCTTTTTCTATAGGAGAGAAAAAAATCAAACTTAAGATAGCATAACTTTATGTTTTGTACTGTTTGTTATTGTTCTTCATCTGTATATAATTGCATATATCCATCTTCTGTTGTCCTTATGTTATGAATAAATAGTGCTCAAAATGTAAATTTTGATTTGCAATAAAAGAAAACGTAAGAATATCCATCCATTGTTAATTCAATTCAGGGTTAGAGAGAACTGAAACAAATACATGTGGATAAGACTGGCACTAACTGCGGACAGGGTGCTGCTTATTTATGCAGAAGTCTACATAAGGGCCAAATCTGATGTCAGTAATTAATCCAAGTTTCCTTCAGTACTTCAGTTTTCCTCCCACATCCTCAAAAGCATTCAGGTTACATTAATCACTGATTTCAAATATGTCTTTGCGATTGTGAGAGTGGATGAATGTAGGATTGCCCATCCTTGTACTCAATGCTGCCAATATGGGCTATAGCTCCACATGACTCTGATTTGGATAAAATGGGTTTTGGAATGCAAGTATGTACTTAGGCTAACATATATGTGGAAAACAGGAGTATCTAGAGAAAAAAACACTTTAACAGAATGTGCCAACTCTCGGTGACTGAGCTAGAATTCAAAACCAGTCTGTAGTGCAGCAGTGTTAAGTATGGCCAAATTTATCTTGGCACTGCTGTGCACAGGAATCATGCAATGCACAAAATACCCATCCAAAACAATGCATACTCACACAGATATTTACGTTAACTCACCAAGCGGACTTAGCATACTTACTTTATGCAAACACAGAGATCAAATCCAGGTTCCTGAAGCTGTCAGACAGCCATGCTAGCGAGTGTGTAATGTTTTTGAGCTGAAGATGTTGATTTTAACAACAATCAAACAGACAAAATTGAAATGAAAGAATAGGCAGATTTTTAGAATATTTTATTTTTTTATTCTTAATTTTATCTTCTTCCAGAGGATTACTGTTTACCTCCATACTACAGAATATTTGCAAAGAACACTAAACCGGTATTGCATTTTCTTTGGAAATTAATTTTAATGTTTGTCATTTGGTATCCACCTTTGAATAATTCCTGTACTGAATAACTTTAGTTGTAATCTAAAAAGTTACCTTAAAACTGTTGTTATAATGGTCTTTTAAAACTGAACAGTTAACATGTTTCTATGTGGGATTTAGTATACATCTGGGATTAAGTGATGGTAAGCCAGAGCTCATTCATATAGTACATTGCATTAGATTAAATCTGATTTTTAGCTATAAGCTAAAGCCAGGATTCTTTCTGATATTCTTTTTTAATATAATGACTGATTTGTTCAAAGTTATTAAAATCTTTCAGCTCAGAAAATATATGCTAAATGTCATTTGGGGAGAAGGATAATAAAAATCAGGACATCAACTATGATAGTTTTTCCTTTAGATATATCTGTTTCTCTTTGAATTAAGCAACCTTGAAATAATGGGGAATTAATATGTGCAGTGAAAGAAATGAGGGGCGAGGATAGGGCAGCAGAGCACTAGGGCTAATAATGAAGGAAATGTACTGTATTTCCATTAATGTAAGGCATTTATTTAAAAATGAAGGAAGGGTGATCAGTCTTAACCTTTCAGTAGTGTGCCTTAGGCTTTTCCTACATATCCTTCCATATGTATTTGTCAGAGTACAGGAATATGTAATAACATTTTTCTGTCCTCATACATTTCCTCTAAATAAAAGAATACTTCCCTGTTCTATTACAATGTTGTTATGTCTACATGTGAATACAATATCTCTGTAATATTTCAACTTATTTTTTATAATGAATAAAACTATTATTTTTGAAAAAAACACTAATTAAATGTATTTGAAGGCAAAATAATCTGAGAATTCAAGTTAATATACCAACTTCACAACCCACCATATAAAATCTATTGTCTGTCAATGAGCACATACATTTTAGGACTCACCCATGTAGCACTGTCATGACAAGCAGACATGTAAATATGTCAATATGCACAAAATGTGCAATAGAGTGTAGAAGTGGGAAGAATAATTAACTTTGGTTAATTAATAATCAGTCTTGCCTTCGGCAAAGCTGGTAATTAAATAAATAATTCGATAAGGCTGCTACTTTATTCACCTTACCTTTCTCTGGAGTAGGAGGGTGTCTCCAGCTGTTTGACCTATATCAGGGTAACTGAAGTGCACTCATTTTTAAGAAACAGAATAATAGAATTTATTGATACACACAAGGATTATATACATATGATAACTGCATATATACATTAATATATAACACAGGAATTAGACAGACCAGACAGATAAACATATAGAGTAGAAGAGGCAAGCTGTTTACTGGTTAGATAGATAGATAGATAGATAGATAGATAGATAGATAGATAGATAGATAGATAGATAGATAGATAGATAGATAGATAGATAGATAGATAGATAGATAGATAGATAGATAGATAGATAGCAATTTACTTTTCCCCTTGGAGAATTTTGACTTTTTAAAGAAGCTCTTTAAATAAATAAATATATCTTTTTATTTTCCAATGGGATTAATAAAGTTTATCCAATATAATCTAATCTAATAAAAAGATAAATAAATAAATACACACACACACACACACAATATGGCCTGAACATACAGTCGTGGCCAAAAGTTTTGAGAATGACATAAGTATTAGTTTTCACAAAGTTTGCTGCTTCAGTGTTAATTACAAGCATTTCATAAGTTTCAAATGCTTTTATTGACAATTACATTAATTTTATATAAAGAATTCAATATTTACAGTGTTGACCCTTCTTTTCAAGACCTCTGCAATTCGCCCTAGCATGCTGTCAATCAACTTCTGGGCCAAATCCTGACTGATGGCAGCTGCCCATTCTTGCATAATCAATGCTTGGAGTTTGTCAGAATGTGTGTGTTTTTGTTTGTCCAACAGCCTCTTGAGGATTAACCACAAGTTCTTAATGGGATTAAGATCTGGGGAGTTTCCTGGCCATGTGCCCAAAATGTTAATGTTTTGTTCTCCGAACTACTTAGTTATCACTTTTGCCTTATGGCACAGTGCTCCATCATGCTGGAAAATGCAATGTTTGTCACTAAACTTTTCTTGGATGGTTGGGAGAAGTTGCTCTCTGAGGATGTCTCTCAGTTTATAATTCAGTTTATTTAGAGTTCTAATTTATCTAGTATGAAGACCCAGGGCTCAAAGCTCCCCAAACACCCAACACAACAGTCACAGGCACCAATCTCTGCAGCACTGATGTTTATTTTCATCAGGAAGCACTTTCTGTTCCTCCCCACTGCAGTCCAGTGGAAACAGTGCACAAGAATAAGGCACCAATATATTCTCCTTGTCTCTCTACTTCAGGTCACTTCCTTCTCCACTCCTCTTTGCAAGCATTGCTTCTTGCGCTGCAGTGCGCCTTTTTTCTTCGATGCATGATCATTTGTCCATTCTGTGTTTTGCTTTTTCTCAGTTCACCTTCTGCTCTGTCTTGTGTAACATCACAGAGAAAAGCATTATTTTCTGGCACAAAAGTTTAGATGCTGATGTTTTCTATAAAGTGAAGAGCGTGTCAGTTTCAGCTTACCAAGTAGGGGACGTCTCATCAGCTTTCTGGTGATTTTTCTGCAGATTGGATTAAAGTAACTTCCAGTTACAAATTCAGTGCCTTCCTATACAAATTCCCCCATTAAACTCCAAATTGCTCATGCATACTTTCGTGTACACCTGCACTGAGCTGCACCTTCTTTCTTTCTTTATTTTAAAATGCATAATTCCACCAACCTCTTTCATCACTGGGCAACACCCACTTTTTCCTACATGAGTAGACAAACATTTGAGCAGTAGTGTGACGATAAATAGAGAAAACAGCACATCATGTTGTAAATCACTAACAGTTTCCAAAATGACACTGTCTTGCATTTCCAAAAAGGGAAGAAGAGTTGGCAGTCTTATTGTCCAAGGCCTGCTTGTACAGTGTTGGAAAATGTTAACAATGACATCAAACCCTAGCTCATTTACGCATGCTCACTGAAATATATGGTTACCCCACCTATTATTGGATCCCTAAGAAAATGAAGGACTATCAGCCAAACAACACCAAAGTAAACAAAATGCATAGAACAGCATGAAACATGCTCAATTGACTGCAGAGCCTGACAGCCGACACTGTTCCACACTGGCAGCAGTGCTTTGACTCCTAGAGCTTATGTAGGCTTGATTGACAGTTTCAGGTAAATGTTTTAATCCTCAATATTATAAGCAGCCGGCAAACAAAAACCAAAATACTATATACATTGTGATGGATGGCCAGAAATAGTGCCATACCGGGAGACCTGGAGGAACAGGGTACTAGGAGAAGGGCAGCCCCCATGGGTTGCATCAGGGCCACAGGCTTGGGGCTTAGAAGCTCAAACCTGTTGGAGTCTGTGGCTACTGCCAGGGTATGCCTGGACAGCTCCGGAAACAAGATCTGCAGCACATCCACCAGACCCTGAAGAGGAGCTGGATTCATGAGCAGTGCTTCCGCCACACCCAGAAGTGCTGTCGGAGGTTAATCAGGAAGCACCTGGAGCACTTCCGGGTGCACTATAAAAGGGGCCGCCTCACTCCATTCGGGAAGCCAGAGTCGGGTGGAAGAGGATGGAGCTTGCGGGAGAGGAGTGGATGTTGGAAGAAGAAAAGAAAGAGGTGCATTGTGCTTTGCGCAGTGAAGAAACAAAATTAACTTGTTTGTTTGGACATCGTGTGTCCTTGGTGTCTGTCTGCAGCCAGGCTGGTCTTCTACAACATATATACAAAACATGCCACTGCATGGACCAGGATTTAAGAAACACATGATTAAATAAGAACAGGTTAAAAAAATGTATTCATGATGTAACAGTCTGGTGCATTCAAAGACTGTGCAGAAACTGTAGTCCTTAATGGACTGAATTGAGCATCAAGGTTCTAGAAACTTTTCTGTCCATTTCAGGGTTGCAATGGCCGGAGGCTTTACCATCTGGTTGGGCAAAAGGCTGAAAACTGGCCTGGATGGGAGTTTAGCATATCATAGGGATCACACACATGCATGCACATCATACTTACATACAGTGACAATTTGCAATTGCCAATTAACATAACCCAAAAAAAAAGTATTCTAATTAATTCCTTCTTTGCTTGAGCATGTCTGGTCATATAATTTTGCAAGAAACAGGACGTGTAAAATTATGACAAATGTTAGGGAATAACATGAGTGAATGGCATACTTTTTTACAGTGACTGAGCATTATGGATACCAGGTGAATGTGGCACTCTGATGGTAAATTATAGTATCACTGAAATAGTCAATCATTATAATCTGCAGATAATGCAGCTGTGAGGCTGGTTTAGCGTACGGTAAATACTGAATAAATGTTTATTTGCTCTGTGCATAATGACTTACACACCACGGGGTACTTCATTCATATCTAGAAAATGTTTTGTTTTCCTTGCTTGTATTTAATCTTTTATGGCTAGGAAGATCATTTAACTTACGTGTTACGACTTAAAGCATTGGGGGGAGGGAGATGCTGATGCACTGGTTCTCTTTCATTTGCACTCAAGTAGCTGGAAAGACATCATAAAGCAGACACAATCTGCTAATGCAGTGGTTTCTCCGCACACCCAGATGGACATGCTGATAAGGAAATGCTCATCTGCCCACCTGCTCCATGTTAGTGACATCACATTCCATTAGTAGCGGCTTTTGGAGGTAGAAAATAAGGAAAATATAGTTGGTGTAACCACCGTCACGGTAAAACTGAAGCAGTAAACTAATACTCAGTTGAAGTCGCACAGAATGTTTCTCTGTTTTCAAACAGACAACTTTAAAGATTTGACAATGCATTTCAATGGAATATTTTGAAATTTCAGAACATTGCACAGTGTTTAAAGTCAACAAAATTTCAACAAAATTGGTCCATGGAGGGTGAATTGTTTCATGTGGATGGACAAACAGACATGGCTATTGCAATAGGTGCTTCTCGCATTTTGTGCAAATGCACCTAAAATCAACATGTGTTGTTTTGAAAAATATACCTAACAGATTTTATCATTAAACTGAAAAATACTTACTTTAGAAAAGTGTTATAATCCAGTATGCAAAGTATTTGCTTTATTTACCTGTGAAAAGACATGACAGTGTGGCTAATATTAAGCAGCACATAAACAGTAAAAAAAAAACCACCATAGAGATAGTAAAAGAAATAGAAACAAAATGCAAAACAAGTTTAAGGATCCAGAGGAAAGAATAATGCGTGAAAAACAAAGGCACAAAGTAAAGTGACTAAAAATTTCAACAAATACAGTATGAAAGTTCCTTGAAAATCACAAGACCTGACAGAATTACTATAATGACATTGTGGCCATTTTGTATACCTAGGAAAACATAAGACTGTTACCAAAAAGAAGAATCTGAACAGCACCAAAAACAAAATATAAAAGGAAAAAGTATTGAAATAAACCTCGATCCATCAAACAAATTCAATATAATCTTTAACTGGTATGGTACATATAAATTGCAAAGCATGAAATTCTCATAATGGAAAATATACAGTATATTATTCATTCATTCACAGTATCATTTTACATAAGTCAAAACTAATTTCCTTTTGAAGGCTAACCAATATCACCTAATATATAAAATTAAGAAAGGCAGATCAGAATTTCAAAAATTGTGCTTTTTTCCAAGTGTTTAGCACAAATTCCTAATTTCTTCTCCTAGCATGTCCCACGTAGCTTATATGGGCTCATTGCAAATCAGCTATATGGGGGTGGGTCTAGTAAGCATAGGGCTTAGTGACATATGACAGCAACAATTAAATAAGCGTGATTCAGTATTTCAACAGTAGGAAAACAGTCATGGAAGAGCTGAAGTGTTTTTAAGACCAGTAAGAGGGAAATATTGTAGACAGAAAAACAAACAGGAAGAATCTTAGAATCTTAATCCTTATTTTTTTTAACCTGTGACAAAGGTAATGTGAACGAAGATCTAGGTCATGTTAAAGAAATATGATAAAGCAATATTGCAGCCTATACAATAGAGATATCTATAGAGATAATAATTAGACCTACAATTAAAATCAAATACTCCATCATAAGTAGAGTAAGTAATTTGCATCATAAAAACAATAAATATGTATTCATTCCCTGATCACCCAGTTCTTTAAAAATATTTTTTGCAAAACATATGTTTGTCTGGCACAGTGGGTAGCGCTGCTGCCTTGCAGTTAGGAGACTCGGGTTCGCTTCCCGAGTCCTCCCTGCGTGGAGTTTGCATGTTCTCCCCGTGTCTGCATGGGTACCTCTGGGTACTCCGGTTTCCTCCCACAGTCCAAAGACATGCAGGTTAGGTGAATTGGCGATCCTAAATTGTCCCTAGTGTGTGCTTGGTGTGTGTGTGTATGTGTGCGCGCGCGCCCTGTGGTGGGCTGGCGCCCTGCCCGGGGTTTGTTTCCTGCCTTGCACCCTGTGTTGGCTGGGATTGGCTCCAGCAGACCCCCGTGACCCTGTAGTTAGGATATAGCGGGTTGGATAATGGATGGATGGATGTTTGTCTAGGAAATATTGCTGCTCTGCTTGATGACATTACAGTCAGTACAGCATGTGATGTTTGATTAAACCTGAAATACTAGTACAGAGTCCATGCCGAAATATTTTAATTTATTTAAAAAATCACAAAGTATTAATGATTTAGTTAGACTTTGCATGTTTTTAATGAACAGTGGGACACTACCTCAAACAATGTAAGTCATTTTACATCTTATGATTAGCTAAATATAGAAATTGTATAGAATCAATCATAGTTGTTGCAAATCTCCAAGGCTATACTCCTTATTCATGGTTAAATTTAGCAGACTTTCTTCTGACCTATAAACTATGATAAATTGTCCTGACGGTGGATTTTAATATTCATACAAATGATAAAACAGACAGCTTTAGTGCATATAAATTAAAACCAGAATGGTGCAACATCTAAATTATATTTCATTATATTGAGAGGAACACTTGGTTTATTTTGGAGGACAATATACTGTATATCAGCTGACATGTGACTACACCTTGTCTCAGAAAATGTTCTTCTCAAAAGAAAAGTAGTTAATGCATAAAGAATCTAACTATAATTTAAAATGCTTAAGTACAAATTCCAAAATGTCCATTTTAGAAGAACAACAACTTTAGATATGTAAATAGCATGGACTGATATTGTTTAAAATTAAAAGCAAGCTCTACAATTAGTTTTTAATGGCAAATAGATTAACTTGAAAACAACTCATTCCTACTATTAAACCAGAAGTTAGTTTAACAACTAAGAAATATTATCGCTCATGTAAAATCCTGCCAAACTAGTAGCACTTGTTTTATGAATTTTTTAGATGACAAACCAGACAAGACTGGTTTTGAATTTTGGTCACCACCTGTGCAGAGTCCGCAGATTCTCTCTATATCCATTTGGATTATTTTCCAGGTACTACCTCTCACATCCCAAAGTGATGCTTGTTAGGTTAACTGGTACTCACAAATTACACAGAAATATTGAGTGTGGTTCAGTTCCATGTGTAGCTGTTCCATTGATTGTCACCTTGTTGTTGTGGAGAAGCTTACGTGTCCCTATGATCTTAAGAGCAATGCTGTCTAGTGCTTTGCTCCTAGCAGGGACACCCTTGATAGTAAGGCTGAAGGTGAGGTACCAGAAAAAGACGGATTGAATCAAGACCTAAATTGTGAAAGAGGTGGATGAAGACCCACTAAAGTGGTGCTCCACAATGGCCTTAGAGGTGGAAGAAGACTTCAGCAGGGAAGTGCCCACAGTTGTCTTGAACTTCATGACACTGGATGTGGACTTCAAACTGTCAAGGATCATGTGCTGCCTGCTGGCTTACCAGCCTCCTCATGTTATAAGATTTTATGTGCAGGTGTCCTCCTGAAAGAGTTAAAACTCATTACAGCCCAGGTGTAGGATCATGAAGACCGGCAGCTTCTAGCCACAACCTGCCACATCAGCAGTTGGCATGTGATAAATTTCTCAGCTCTTGGACATGGAGCAGAAAGAGCTGTGTGGCAGCTGCACCCACAATTTAGCACACCTCTTGACCATCAAATGACAGGCTGGTCTTCATTTGTTTGAAAATTTAGTCATTTTTTTAAAGTTTTGCATGGCCCTGAAAATCCTACCAGAACCCATCCATGCCAGCTACCATTATTACCTAGACTAAACCATGCCCACAGCAGTTTCTACCCTAACCCATCTGTATATGCTGCAGTTTGTAGTTAACACTAGAATCCCTGAAGCCTACGAAAAAAGTCACAATCCTGGCCTACCTTACATTCCTTTGCACATCTGCATTAGCGTCTTTTGTTTTGCAAATATACCGATCAGCACAAGCAGCAAACAGCCTGCTATCCCACCTACCTCAAAACAAGCTCAAGCCAGACAAAAAGTTCTCCTAGCTCAAGTCTGTTAATCTGGGTGAGAGGTGCCTGGAGCTGTATAGGGTAAATAATATATCTTTATTTGGAACACATGCATTTCATGTGTGTTCTGTGTCTCCAACAATCTGTGTAAATGTAGGATGGCAGGAAATGCGAGGTAAGAAATGTTGAACACATAGCTAAAACAGAAACATTCTTCACATTATAGTACTAACTTTCTTCATGTTATAGTACAGGGTGTGCACAAAGTCCGTATACCCCTATCTTTTGGAGGATTTTGAAAGCTAAAGGTTACCTCTTAGGAATCCAAAACATCTGTATGGGTCCGTCCATGATCTCTGCATAGCCGAATGTGCCGCCAGGTTCTCCTGCTCATGTTCTGCAACATTTGGGGGGTGACCTTTCTAGAACGCTGCACGAACTGCATGTTTCAGTTCATCGTTCGATGAATAACGGCACTTCCGCACGTCTTCTTTGATAAACCCCCAGAGTGCATTATCTGGAGTTGTGAGATCAGGGCTTCTCGGAGGCCACGGAAGAGGAGCAGGATTGTTGTTTGATCCTCGTCCGATCCAACGATTCCCAAAAACTTCATTGAGGCGATCACGCATGGTGATTGCGAAATGAGCAGGTGCCCCGTCTTGTTGAAACCAAACACTGTCAAGGACGCCCTGGCTTCTCAGTTGCGGGATGAGCCAGCCATTCAGCATTTCCAGATAACTGATTTGGTTAACAGAACCATCAAAAAAATAAGAGCCAAACAAATGCTGTGCTGTCATTCCGGCCCAGATCATCACGTGTGGTGGGTTATGCTCAATTTCTTCAAAGAAATGTGGATTTTCTTTTCCCCAGAAAAACACATTTCGATTGCTCGTCAGAGAACAAAACCTTTTCCTTCTCAGCATTTGTTGGAAATTGGTGCAGCATTAGATCACAAGCTTCCTGACGTCTGTCCAAGTCGGCATCTGATAACTCGTTAATGTGCAATGGACGCCAACATTTTATTTGCCAAGTCCTGTTTGATGTGTTTTCGCATTGTCGATTCTGCTATTCCCAGCTCAGCAGCATGTTTACGAGTGGATTTCATTGGGGATCGTTGGACAGACTCTGCCACATCTGCACACGTTTCATGCCATGCGGATGGTCTTCCACTTCGCGGCGCATCTTGGATGCTGCCTGTTGCAAATGCCTTCTTCTCCCACTGCAACAACGTCCTCTTTGTCGGCGATGCCTTCCCAAAATGCACAACAAAGTCATCCATGACATTTTTGATTGATTGCCCAGTAACAGGCCGCTCGTGAACCCACACAGTGGCCACCAAATGCTCCTCGATCGTGAAAACACTTGTGTCACCCATTGCTTCGTCTTGGAACAACCGCCACGTTGTTGCGATTTCTTGAGCGGCAGCAGGTGGCAGCACCAGACAGGATGTCGGAAACACACCTCAAAATACCACGAAGACTTGTGCTGATGTCCACAGGAACCAAATTGTCATGTTTATTCCTGTGAATGCTCCTAAAGATAGGGGTATACGGACTTTGTGCGCACCCTGTACTAATGACAAAAATTTGACATGAAGTGTATAATGTGAGAATGCATTATTTACCCTATACAGCTGCAGTGGTGGGGGGGTAGGGTTCAATGGGATTGCAGGCTGCTTGTGCTGATACACAAATTTGCAAAACAAAAGACCCTATTGGCAAGGTGCAAAGGCATTTAAGGTGGCCCGGGATTACCAACTTTATTTGTAGGCTTCAGGGATTCTAGTGTTAATTCAACTCAGACTCGTAAAGCAGATGTTTATTTCCTGATCCTTTTGTTGTTACTTTTTAATGAACAAATGAGTAAATGGTTATATTTTTTTAACCTCAGTCGTGTGTTCAGATCACGGCCTGAGGCACTGACTGTATAAAGTTAGCAAAGCATGTTTTTATGGTGTCACAAAGGTTTCTTCCCATATTCTAAATTAGGGTTAACTGGTGACACTAAACCCTAGAATTACTGCTTGTGTGGTGCGTATTACAGAAGTTCTGGCTCCCTCCTCCATTTTTGGATATGAGGAAAACAGTGTCATTGACCAGTAGTAAGGATAGGAACTCAGATGAAATGTTGAGGTACCAACTGGGCCACCCCGTTTAATTTGACAGAGGCTGAAACAAAATAACAAGCATTCAATAGAGCAGAATATAACAAAAATAAATTTAGCTACTTATAACTGGCTGTTTTAATGCTGCCAGACTTCCATCTTTCATGATGTTTAACTTCCAAATAAGGTTCCAGCTCTCAAGAGCGCTTGGCTTTTATAGCTCTTGGACTGGTAGAAGTTAGTTGTCCTGATTGGGTGGCTTCTTCGAGCTGTGGGGGGTGGAAAAATAGACAAGGTTATTAGCGATCACACCCCCTGGTGTCCCAGGGTGGTACTACAGTGATCCCTCCTCCATCGCAGGGGTTGCCTTCCGGAGCCCCCAGCGAAAGGTGAAAATTCGCAAAGTAAAAACCATATGTTTATATGGTTATTTTTATATTGTCACACTTGGGTCACAGATTTGCACAGAAACACAGGAGGTTGTAGAGAGACAGGAACTTTATTCAAACACTGCAAAAAAACATTTGTCTCTTTTTCAAAAGTTTAAACATGCTCCATGACAAGACAGAGATGACAGTTCTGTCTCACAATTAAAAGAATGCAACAATATCTTCCTCTTCAAAGGAGTGTGCATCAGGAGCAGCGAATGCCAGAGAGAGAGAGAAAAGCAAACAATCAAAAATCAATATGTGCTGTTTGTGCTTTTAAGTATGAATGTCAGAGAGAGAGAGAGAAAAGCAAACAGTCAAAAACTGATTGGTGCTGTTCGAGCTTTTAAGTATTCGAAGCACCGTGCGGGAAGCATATCGCTTGAGAAAGCAGCAAGTTAGCCCAGCAAGGAAGGGAGCAATGTGAAGGTAGTCTTTCATCATTTTTTAGACGAGCATCCGTATCTTCTAGGGGTGTGAACAGCCCCCCTGCTCACACCCCCTCAGTCAGGAGCAGAGAATGTCAGAGCAAGAGAGAGAGAGAAAAGCAAACATTCAAAAATCAATAGGTGCTTTTTGGCCTTTTAAGTATGCGAAGCACCGTGCGGGAAGAATGTCGCGCAAAAAAGCAGCCACAAGTAAGCCCAGCAAGGATGGGAGCAATGTGAAGGTAGTCTTTCAGTGTTTTTTGAGGAGCGTCCATATCCTCTAGGGGTGCAAACAGCCCCCCTGCTCACAATATATTTGAGGAATTTTATTTAATACGTAATACGTGCTCTGATTGGGTAGCTTCTCAGCCATCTGCCAATAGCGTCCCATGTATGAAATCAACTGGGAAAACCAAGCATACATGAGGAAGCATGTACCAGAAATTAAAAGACCCATTGTCCACTGAAACTCACGAACCAGCAAAAAATCCGTGATATATATTTAAATATGCTTAAATATAAAATCTGCGATAGAGTGAAGCCGCAAAAGTCGAAATGCGATATAGCGAGGAATTACTGTACTTATCTTTGATGAGCCCAGAAGTTGACCCTCTGCTATGCATGCATGACAACATAAAATAATTATAAAAATAATGACAAATGGTGAAAAAGTACATTTTTATTTGCTTGTGAAGGAGCTGATTTTATTGTAGAAGAAATTAGGAGAGTCATTTGGATCTCCTCATGATCTTGAATGCATGCTCATTGTTTTATTGCGCCCTCAATATGCAAAGTAAATAAAACTGTCCAGAAGCACATTCCTTAAAAAATGGCCCATCCTTAAACCCTCCTTTACGCATGCTGATACAGCACTAAAAATTCAGGAAGAGCTCAATATAACTCTGCAGACTTTTAGACATGGATACCTTATTTACTCATTATATAAAATGGTTTTGCTGAATCTTACTGTTACTACATTTATTGTTAATCTAATCAGTTTATTACATTTGTTACACACGTGCGCGAATGGATGCAGCTAAAGGGTCTAAATGAGAGTAATTCCACACCAGACCAAGGAATGGCGGAGTGCACTGACATTTTTTCTCACTTTCCTGCGGACCGTTCACGGGAAATTCCGCCTAGTCCTAATGATGTCACTTCCGGTTCCAGGCCCTTGGATGACACACTTCCGGTGAAGAACCCATGACCAAAGAGACTTCCTGTTCCGGCCCTTTTGATGACATCATGTGTGGTTCAGAACCTATGGAAGAGGACCCTGACGCTTCTACCCACGATGACTGCATTTCCTTTTCTGGCCTTTAAAGCCGCCATATTTGACTAACCTAATCAGTTCTGTTTTGGACACCATTCTGAGCACATCAGTGCTAGCAATTTACCCATTTGCAGCCAGGGAATAGTATACAGGTGGCTGCCCCAAACCTTTCTATGACACTTGTATCTGCTTTTTGTGACAACTTATTTTAAAGAGGCCTATTTGTAAGTGGTCTTTTGTTAGAATTACTAAAAACAAAAAACAGATAATCTACCCATTGTATCCCTTTACTACTTACTGCCCGTTGATGATGCACATGTGACAGCTGTATATGGCATGGCAGTGCTACACTCTCAGAAAACAATGCTTATGGCATTTGCACATTTTTCTTTGGGTATTCCAGATTCCTTCCATATCACAAAGAGGTACATATCAAGTTGTCTGCTCAAGTGCAAGTGTCAGTGCATTAGTAATTGTTTCCTGTGATGAACTGGTACACCATCATAGGTTCCTACTTTATACCTTCTTCTGCCGTAATGGATTCTGGAATACTGAAACTGTGCATTGATATATGCAGATTAAAAATGTATAAACAATGCATATATTTTAAAGTGTTTGTCATAAATGTTTAGAATTCCTTTTTTATTTTTTGATCTGTTTTCATATTAGTCTAAATGACTTGTTCTTTATAAACAAATAACACAAGCAAAAAGCTCAGATGAGACTTTAAAACGTAGCACAGCAAGAAGCATCTCTTTATTAAACCTCTGCATGTTAGACTTGGGCAGGGGGTAGATTATACCTGCTGTGAGATTTTAATTTTCCCTTAGCTCACACACAGCCATCCAGCTTTGACATGCAGGGAAAAGTGCATTTTGTTTGCTTGTGAAGGAGTTGATTTTATAATAAAAAATGATTTACGAGAGACATTTGCATCTCCACATGACCCTGAATTGGATAAGGAGATATGGAAATTAATGTATAGCAGGGTCTTTGCATACAGTATATCCTGATGAAAAATACAAATGTATATCTTATTATAAATCTCTGGACTCAATAAAACAGTAATCTATTCTTTGAATTAACTATTATTTCTATTCAAGGTGGGTGATTTGAATTTATCTTGAAGAATGCAGGGCCTTCTGGAGAAACATCACAACTTGGGCAGTATTACCAAGAAACAATAGTATGACTATCTTTATTTTATAAATTAAATTTCCTATAGACAATTATAACATTTATATCATTGAAAAGCAAAGAACTCACATTGCTGTTCTTAAAAAAAGAAACTGTAATGATTCTGTAATGTCTCCTCTAACATTTGTGCTGTTGTTTAACATTTACAGAATAATGGATTTAACTAAAAAAATAATTTTATATGATTAGCGTCATAAAACTTTTTGTAATTATGATTTCCACTGCAGCTCTAGCTATGAGTGATATTAAAACTTACACTGTGAGGGTATCAGAAGAAATACACAATGTATCTTTATGGAAGAGAAAAACGAGGATGATTTTTTTTCATTAGGTGACTAGTAGTCTATAGGAGCAGGATGGTAATGTGCTGTCTCCATTAGTTATTTTCAGCATTTTTTTTATTTGGGCTAGCACACTGTTTATGCTGTTTTCAGATTTAGAAACATACTGCAGTTTTGTCATTTTTTTTAAAGTAAAACTAAACAAAGATAATAAAAGAGTCCCCAAGAGAAACATAAACCTCTTCACTAATTCGACAAAAAAGCATTTGCCTTCTTTCTTTCTTTCTTTCTTTCTTTCTTTCTTTCTTTCTTTCTTTCTTTCTTTCTTTCTTTCTTTCTTTCTACTTAAAGATGGATGCTAAAAGATTTAATGATTGCTGAGTTAATCTAAAATGGGAAGCTTCACTCTTCTTCCTCAGTTTTTCTCTTGTGATACAGCAGCAACAAAATGGCAAAATAAAAGTGAACAGGTCTCAACGTTAACAAAAATCACATCTCGGGTGTCACTGGTCTACCTCAGAAACAGGCCCCACCTAAGTCAGCCAGATCCTAAACACATATGGCTTACGCAGACCCGAAATGGAGCTCAGGCTTTTAACAGTTCCAGAACACTCAAAATACTTGAAAATACACTTCAGAAGAAAGTGTACCCTTTCTGCTTGAAAGACAAAACAAAACAATGTTTCTTTAAATGTTAAAGTATTTGTACTGAATTTATTAAATAATCGAAACAAGCAAAAATAGGGCAAAATGCATATGTCTAAAAAGGCAACTCAAGGTAAACAAGTCCAGGTCCGTAATCCAGAAATCAGTAACCACAAAAACAGAAGCAAAAATGTAATAAAACAGAAAAATTCAAATAATACTTTCAAAGATAATCCTAATTCTAAATAAAGAGCAAAAGTGAGCTCTCAACATTGGTGTCATGGTGGCCTCGTTCTTTGGGTTCCACCCATAAAACATATTAGAAATGACAAAAAAAGAAAAATATACTTTAGCCAGGAAACAAACCCAGGCTAAAATATCCATCCATTTTCCAACCTGCTGAATCCGAACACAGGGTCACGGGGGTCTGCTGGAGCCAATCCCAGCCAACACAGGAACCAATCCCGGCCAGGGTGCCAACCCACCGCAGGACACACACAAACCAAGGCCAATTTAGAATCGCCAATCCACCTAACCTGCATGTTTTTGGACTGTGGGAGGAAACCGGAGTGCCTGGAGGAAACCCATGCAGACACGGGGAGAACATGCAAACTCTACGCAGGGAGGACCCGGGAAGCGAACCCAGGTCCCCAGATCTCCCAACTGCGAGGCAGCAGCGCTACCCACTGCGCCACCATGCCACCAGGCTAAAATATACCAAAATCATATCCGGACTTTGTGGTTCTTTGTTTTTCCACCTCTACTATTGTGTTAGTTCTCTCCATGTCTATCATTGTTTGCGATTTCATAGTTGGGATACCAATGGCCAGCTGTTTCATTATTTCTTCTGACTGAAGCACAGGACACCCTTTTCATATCTTTCAACTTTCCTGTCTTCTGTTTTTCTCTTGATAAAAGTCAACTGTATGCCTGCAGACCATTGTCATTGTTGGTAAGTTTGTATTAGCCATTGTTCTAACTTGAAAAAGAGTCGGGGAAAGATTTACATGAGAGTGGACCAGGAGGTGAAGCATCGTCAAAAGTCAAGCTCATTCTGTTATTTTAAGTGTATATTAGTTCTGTCATTGAACACAAAACACGCAAACCAAAGTTGTTAAGCCGGAAATATATTTAAAAGAAACAAACGAAAAAAAAGTTTCGCTAACCAATATAAAGTTTAATCAGTCTTGAATAATTAGGGAATGCATGCACCAACATCTGCTCTGGTGGCATCACACATTGTGTATCATCATTGCAACAGTTGATATGTATATGCATCCATAATTTTAAGATGTCTTTCCTGTTCTTTGATGGAATTAAGAGTATATGAAAGCTCTTCTTGTATCAAAATCCTGATCCAGAAACTGAAAAACAGCATTTTTTGGGTTTGGTCTCCTGTAAGGTGCTGCTGTGTTTAGTTTGGATTACTGGACTGTCTGTGTCCGCAGCTTTGTTACCTGTTGTAAGAAAGCAAGCATATATCTATATTGAAAAATATATATTAAAATGATACTACTGTAAAATAAAACTCAAAAATTGAAAACTAATGTCAAGTCTATATTAATTTGTAAATTATGTGTGAAATGATATATGCAATGTTATTAATTTTGTTATATGAAGTTGCAAAAGGATAAGCACTCTGAATATATTACTTTCAGAAATATATCAACATAAATGCCAAATTTTAAACTGACACCTATCTCTTAAATTTCTATTCTACATACACTACCATAATGCTTCTTGTTAAAAATAATATCAGTTAAACTTGTATGGTGTTGCTGGGTAGTTTGCAAGTTTATGAAATGTGGCAAGATCAAGCTCAAGTGGATCATCCAAATAATTACTGTGTAAAACTTCTTTTTGGAAACACTGCACAATAAGAAAATAAATGATGCTAGTGCTTGTCATGATTAGATTGGTTTTATTTTGTTTTTTAAATTCTAACATCTGGACAGCTGTTTACAGGTCCTTCTACTGCTCTCAATTTGAGCCTCATTGCTACGACTAATCGCTGCAACTGGATAAAAGGTTGGCTGGGGGCTTCTTTCATTATCTGATCAGTGGCTACAACCTCCAAAAAAAATTCTGTATTTTTGTGTTTCTCTCGAGTTTGTCTCACCTCTTTGTCTGTTTTTTCATTTCATTTTGATTGTTAGGATGTTGTAGCTAGGTTTATTTTCATTTGTTTGCTTATCCTGGTTACCTCAGTAAAATATCAGTAAAACAGTACTGTGCTGTTCACTGAACATTTTGGAACTATACTTTGCTTCAATATTTGTTCTCAGACCTCATTTCAAACAGTATCTAGGCAAAATTAAAGAACAGTTTAACAGTCTTGTTTTAGCCTATGGACTGAATATGTGTGAGGGTGATTTTGTATTTGTACTTTAAGTTAACAGATGCTGTTTCAATAAGGAGAAATCGCCAACCAGTCTCTTCTCTTGTTTATAAATAATGTCTGCAAAGTACAGTACATACACTTGCATAAGGGGTATTTGTTAAAAATAACCAAATTGTCTTGTCCCTTGTTACTACAGCTCACTTCTCCAGTGCTCTGCTAACAATATAGCATTAGACCTATGTAGAACTGAGTTGTTTAACAGACTCATGTAAAACTGAACTTTTCAAATAAGAGTCATTCACAAAAATGGAAATCTCTGTTCACACAAACTGATGGAATGAAAGAGATACATAAACAAAACAGACAAAGTTGCCCAAACATATTAAATGATGTAATTAATCCATTCTTTTTTTTTTCTACCGGCCTTAAAATTGAAATTCTTAATAAATAATGTGTATGGATAGCACTTTTTATCAGTACACACCTCTACTTTCCAAAATTAATGTGTACAAGAAAATTGAATGGCCAGACAAAACTGACAGAAATATCACAGGGTATTGAGTGACACAACAAGCCAAACCTAAAAACAATCTAAGAGAAGTAGAGTATTGCTGCACTTGGTATGACAATGCTAAGGCAGTGGATCAAACTACAAAATTAAATCTTTTTGCACTATGGTCAAATCTAGGAAAACTAATTTATGCAAACAGGTGTTAGAGTTTACGTCTCTTTTCATCTCTGTCTATACAATCTGAAGTGCTGATTCTCTTTGGTTACCCCATCCTAAATGAAGGGTACATTTCGCACAAACATTAAGTCTTTCTTTACACAGAGAATCACAGACATCTGGAATAAGCTATCAAGTAGCGTGGTAGACAAATAGACTTTAGGGACTTTCAAAATTCGACTTGATATTATTTTAGAAGAATTAAGTGGATAGGACTGTTAAGCTTTGTTGGGCTGAATGGTCTGTTCTCGTCTAGATTGTTTTAATGTTCTAATAGTGTTGCTGGAGCCAATCCCATCTCCAGGCTCACCTGGAGTGAATGCCCCATCTTCTTAGTGGCATCCTTTTTCTTTTGTGGGAACCTAACATTCTGCATTCTTTTACTAATGATATGACAAAATTAAATACATCAAAAAATTTTCCTCATTAACTTATCATTTGTTTAACTGTTTTGTTTTTTGAAATTAATTTGTGCATAATAAAACTGCCAGATTTAGAATATTCCTCTACATTGAATTTACCCAGTATTGTTTGCTTTCACTTGCTCATCATTTGCACAAATTCTTTATAATTGCACTATTCGAGATCTGTTTATAATGTTCATGTTGTTTAACTTTTTTTATTTATGTTATTTGCATATAATGTTGTGTTATGCTATAACCAGCTCCAAAGCTACCAAGATAAATTCCTGTACATTTAATAACTGGCAAATAAAAGTGATTTTAATTTTAATTGTTGTTCCTTTGCCTGTCCTGCAACATCAGAACCTTTACTCTAAAATTCTGGTTTTTTTTTTGTAGGACATTTCTAAGGTTCTCCATTTTTCAGTTCCCTCAGGATGAAAATCATGCTTGTCATCGTATATCTGACCACAGCCCTTTAGACATAGTGTAATCCTGTGCCCTGTCATTGTTACCAACTTACTCCAGCTCTGTGTTAGTATATTAGACCACACTCTAGGCAGCTTAATTTCATAACCTTTTGGGAGTTTGCTCTCTTCAAAGATGTTGTGTTCACAGAGGTGGATGTTAGAGAGAGTGTTTCATTTACAGATGCAAAAATGTGCTTGCCAGGACCTTTAGTGTTATCTTGGCTAGCAGTAAAATTAAACAGAATACAGTATGTATTTATCGGTAGGTGGCTGTAAGTGTTCAGTGTGTCAATGCAAACTATAATGCACAGATGCATACCCAGTACAACTTTTTTACATCTAATTGAAAAAATTAGGCTACTTAACAACTAATTCAATTTAACACATTTAAGATGGATCATTTTTGAAACCACCTTTGTTTTTCAAAAATGAAACAGCTGTTGTTATTTTTAGAGTATTCAAATGGATTCATTTTAGAGTGTTCAGTTTAAAATGTAGAAATGTTGGACAATCTCTACAAATGCTGCAGCATGACAAATCCAATAGAAGAAACTACTTGAACAATACCACAGCACATATAATTCAATTTATCTTTCAAAATGTATATGTTGTAACCTGTGCAAGGCATGAAAAGCATCAAAATATTTGCCACCATAGACCAATACAGTTCAATAACTATGTCTAACTCATGTTACTACATTCAGGATGGGTTATTTTTTTTTGTTGCCAGTCCATTTTTATCTTAAAAATTCCTTAAAGGTATACTCTGTCCAAAAATGATGTTTTTTTATATGTTACTTACCTCATTTAGCCTGTAGCTGTGACCTATAAAAATGTTTAATATCATGAAGAGTGTAGAGAAAAAAATATGATAGAACCCGATGGTAATCAATGCTGTGCAACTGCAAATGATGTGAAAAACATCATGTGAAAAATCTCATGTTATTTGGGTTGCATAATCTACATGTCAGTTATCCAGTCGAATGCTCAAAGCACGTAAAACACATGCTTTTATGGTAAAAAAATTATCATGTACACTACAGTATATATTTACATAATTATCCGTGATCATTATAAACAGAAAACCTAAAGCTTTATGAGAATGACTTTTTGAAATGAACACAGGACTGTTCACCAATGAATAAGGAGGAGGGAAAAGTCTGTATGCAGCTTTAGGGTGATGATCGATGACCAGCTGTCCTTCAAGAACCATGGTGCTACAGTATCTGGGATCTTTGCAGATTCATTCTATACAATATCTTCAAGATCAGACCATGTCTGACAGAGAATGCCACACAACTCCTCATCCGGACTTTGTTCTTGTTTCATCTGGACTATTGAAACTCTCTGCTGGCAGATATACCGGCATGTGTCACTAAGCCGCTGCAGATGATTCAGAATGTAGTGGCTTGTCTGGTGTTTAACAAGCTGAGGAGGGCACACGTTACTGCTGTTTTCATGTTACTATATTGGCTTCCTGTAGCACGACGTATTAAGTTCAAATCCTTGATGCTTGCCTACAGAGTAGTAAGCGGGCCAGTACCTGTATATACTGTATATATATATATATATATATATAGCTATATAAATGTAATGAATTATTATTATTATTATTATATATATATATATATATATATATATATATATATATATATATATATATATATATATATATATATATATATATATATATATATATATATATATATATGTATGTATGTATGTATGTATGTATGTATATATATATATATATAGTAAAGAAATGACTCAATGCACATAAAGGTTTGGGGTTTCCGGCCCCGTATACTGAAAAGAAAGATGAATTTTTGCACAAGAAATAGTACAAAACAAGCATTCATAATACAGCCCCCATGATGGAGAGAGAGGGGAACATTTATCTGGAGGGACCGGAAATAGGTGAATGGACTGCTGGGAAGGAATCGTGATGGATGTTGGGACTGCTGACGTCATCGGGGAGAGACAGAGGGAAGGCAGGAGTGTTGTAATGTTTTCATGTGTTCAGGTGGATTCATGGCGGCGGTGCGTCCTTCTTTCTGCAGAGATAAAGAGAGAGAGGTTAGTACCCCGCCATTCCCGTCTGACATATGATTTCCCATCACGTTTTGAGTCGTTCCATGGCTCCCTAATCGCGTGTGCGTGACATGACCCCCACCCCCCTCAGCCCAGACCCATCGGTTCAGGCGGACCGAACCGAGAGGTTGTGAACCCGGGAGAGGGCATCGGCATTGGCTTGAAGGGGACCCCGGCGATAAGTGACGGTAAACTTATAGGGCTGCAGGTCCAAGAACCACCTGGTGACTCGGGGGTTCGACTCCTTGTGCAGGGCCATCCACTGGAGGGCAGCATGGTCTGTCACTAGGGTGAACTCTTGACCCAGCAGATAGTACCGCTGATGAGTCACTGCCCACTTAATGGCCAAGGCCTCCCTCTCCACTGCCACATACCTGGTCTCCCGGTCCAACAGTTTCCAACTCAGGTATATTACGGGGTGTTCGGCACCATCGACGCTTTGGCTCAGCACGGCTCCCAGGCCTGTGTCCAAAGCATCAGTCTGTAGGATAAAGGGCAAAGAGAAGTCAGGAGTGTGTAATATAGGTGCCGATGTCAGGGCCTTCTTTAGGTCACTGAATGCTTGTTCCGCTTTATCGTTCCATACCACATATACAGGAACCCCTTTCTTTGTGAGATTTGTCAAGGGTGCTGCCCTCTCAGAGAAACGGGGAACAAACCGGCAGTAGTACCCTGCTAACCCCAAGAAGGCTTGCACCTGTTTCTTGGTATTCGGGCGGGACCATTCAAGGATGTCTTTTATTTTGGAACATTGTGGTTTCACCTGTCCCCGCCCCACTAGGTAGCCTAAATATTTGGCCTCCCTCAAACCGAAGAAACACTTGCGGGGATTGATGCGGGGACCGGCGTTCGCTAGTGTTGCGAGGACAGCGTACACCTGCAGTATATGTTCCTCCCAGGTGCCGGAATAAATGACCACGTCATCCAGGTAGGCGGCTCCAATAGGTCATCCACCCTAGGCATGGGATAGGCATCAAATTTGGAGACCTGGTTCAGACATCTAAAGTCGTTGCAGAATCTCCAGGAGCCATCTGGTTTGGAAATGAGGACAATAAGACTGGACCAGGGACTATAACTCTCCTCAATGATATCCATGTCCAACATCCACTGGATTTCAAGTTCCACCTCTGCACGTTTTGCCTCCGGGAGGCGATATGGTCTCTCCCTGACTACCACCCCAGGCTCAGTAATGATGTCGTGCTCAATCAGTGAAGTACGGCCAGGTGACTCGCTAACCACTTCGGGGACGGCCCGGATCGCTTGTTCCAGCTCCTGCCGTTGGAGTGGTGTTAGGTCTAGACCGAGGTTAAGGGCTGGTTTTCTGCGAAAAGGGAGAGGGCTGTACCAGAGGGCAGAGCCTCATCCCGATCTCTCCACGGCTTTAGTAAGTTCACGTGGTATACCCTCTCGCTCGGTCGACGATTCGGTTGTTTCACCAAATAGTCTACCAGCCCTTTTTGCTCCTTTACCTCATATGGGCCCTGCCAATGAGCCAGTAATTTAGAATGGGACGTGGGCACGAGCACCATCACGCGGTCCCCGGGGTGGAAGTCCCTGAGGACAGCACTCCGATTATAACACCGGGCTTGCGCTGTTTGAGCACGAACCATATGTTCTTTTAGGATAGGCCAAATCTTATTCATCCTATCACGCATTTGCACGATGTACTCCAAAACATTAGGGCTGGCAGAGCCTCTGCTTCCCAGCCTTCCTTTAAAATATCCAAAAGTCCCCGGGGTTGGCGTCCATATAGAAGCTCAAAAGGGGAAAAACCCGTGGAGGCTTGCAGCACCTCCCGATAAGCAAAAAGCATGAGAGGCAAAAGCTCGTCCCAGGTTCTACCGTCCACGCTGACTACCTTGCATAACATCTGCTTAAGCGTCTGATTAAAACGCTCTACCAATCTGTCAGTTTGCGGGTGGTAGACAGACGTTTTCAGATGTTTAATACGGAGTAACTTAGCCACCTCCCTGAACGTATCCGAAGTAAAGGGAGTACCTTGGTCCGTGAGGACTTCTTTAGGTATTCCCACTCTAGAAAAAAGTTTGACCAATTCCCGTTCGATATTCTTTGAGTTGGCGGAGCGTAAGGGCACTGCCTCTGGATACCAAGACGTGTAATCAACCATGACTAATATATATTTCTGTCCACGGATCGAAGGCTCCAGGGGTCCAACAATATCTATACCGATCCTTTCAAAGGGAATGTCAACGAGTGGAATAGGAACTAGAGGAGCGCGGTCCTTCCTAGGTATCTGACAGGTCTGACACTCCAGGCAGGACTGACAGAAGCGTCGGACCTCCTCATTTATTCCCGGCCAGTAGAAACGCAATTTGATTCTCTCCAGCGTCTTTTCGGTTCCCAGATGGGCACCCAGGAGGTGGGAGTGTGCTAGTTCGCAGACCTCCCGCCGGAAAGTTTGCGGTATTAACAACAACTTTCGCACTCCACCTTCGTGATTCGCGACCCAATATAACAGATCATTTTCTAACACAAAGTAGGGCTCCGGTGGCAAAGAACTGTCTGACGTCTGGCCATCTACTGAAACAATAGCATTCCGGGCAAACTTCAGGGAATCATCATTCCACTGTTCTCTTTTAAATGACGTGGGTGTAGATCTGAACTGATGACTCATAGAGTCTAAGGGGTCAGTATGCTCGGGAGTACTATTGGTTCTCTAGCTCGGGCCCTCGTCCGGGTCTTCTTCCGGCTCAGGGTCCGATGCCAGGGAATCTTCCCCCCGGCCACTGACGTCATCATTGTTTACCTGTGTGCACGGCGTGGGAGCCGAGGGGATGGCGCCTCGCCCACCCATAACAAGACCCAATTTGGCCCCAGGAGTGATTTTCCGTCTACCGCTTTTGTTATATGACCAGTCGTGTCCCAAAATGACTGGAAAAGGATGACAATTGAGTCAGGCCACCTTTCCAGGAAATATAGCATTTGCGGACCTATATAATTTGGCCTCCCCATGTACACAAGTCACGCTTACATGTTGATTCAGCCATTGTTGCGGTAAAATGTAACGGCGAGCAACAATGGTTATGTTACTGCCGGAATCAAACAAGGCAAGTACGGAATGACCATTAACTAGAACCACTCCCGTATTAGGAATAGCCAGAGGGTTTGACAGAGCACAGTACCTCTCTGAAGTCGCCCAAGTGCAGTCCATTGGTTCTTGCTGGTACAGAGGACAGGCAGGCAACAAGTGACCGAGGTCCCCACACTTGAAACAGCGCAGCGGACCCGGTCTTTCTTGGGACTTCGCTGGAGCTTCTGCTGCGCAACGAGTGGGCTCGGGGTGGCTGGCCCGTCCCTGTTGGGCACCATGAGCCGGCTTTTCCGACCCCCCGGTTCGGTGGACCACGAGCTGACGCTCCAGGACTTCCAGGAGTCCTTTCATGTCCTTGTAAGGGTGTCTACAGACCTAATGGGTGAGATATCCTGGCATGGCATTTACTAATCCCTCGCACGCCACCTGCTCCACTACTCTGCGAACCTGGGGCCCTTCTGGCCTTAGCCAGCGACCCATCTTTCCCCAGAAATCAAAAGCCTGGGGTTGGGCAGGTTGTTCGGGGTCAAACTGCCAGGTTCGCCACTCGCTCGCCTGCTGGTCCGTGGTGATGCCGTGGCGGCTAAGGATCTCCGGCTTTAGGAGGTCATAATTCGCGGCCTCCTCCTCGGGGAGGTCGTAATAGGCCCGCTGCGCGGCACCCTTCAAGTAAGGAGCCAAAATGTATGCCCATTCAGCCTGCGGCCACTGGTTTCGAGAGGCTGTCCTCTCAAATATGCCCAAATATGATTCTATATCATCCACGTCCGACAGCGGGACCATTGGAGGAGGCGGAGGTTGAGCGGGCTCCGGTCTTACCGATTCTGCAGCGGTTAGTCATGCCTTGGTTTCCTCCAACTCCCATTGCGTCGCAGCGTGTGCTATCTGTAAGTTCTGGATCTGGGATGCTATCCCGGTCAAAACTTCGTTCAGATCCTGTCCTTCAGACACTTTTCTATACTGCCGACTATGCAACTGTAAAGAAATGACTCAACGCACATAAAGGTTTGGGGTTTCTGGCCCCATATACTGAAAAGAAAGATGAATTTTTGCACAAGAAATAGTACAAAACAGGCATTCATAATACAGCCCCCATGATGGCGGAGAGGGGAACATTTATCTGGAGGGACCGGAGATAGGTGAATGGACTGCTGGGAAGGAATCGTGATGGATGTTGGGATTGCTGACGTCATCGGGGAAGAGACAGAGGGAAGGCATAAGTGTTGTAATGTTTTCATGTGTTCAGGTGGATTCATGGCGGCGGTGCGTCCTTCTTTCTGCAGAGATAAAAAGAGAGAGGTTAGTACCCCGCCAATCCCGTCTGACATATGATTTCCCGTCACGTTTTGAGTCGTTCCGCGGCTCCCTAATCACGCGTGCGTGACAATATATATATATGTATATATATATATATATATATATATATATATATATATATATATATATATATATATATATATATACAGTATATATATACATATATATATATATATATATATATAAAAAAAAATATATGTATATATGTATGTGTATATATATATATATATATATATATATATATATATATATATATATATATATATATATATATATAATATATATATTGTGGTGCCCGACAGGCATCCATGCCCGGCCGGGACGCCCAGGAGGAGTGGAGGAGGGCTTGTGCCTCCTCCAGGACACGTGGGGGCGTCCTCCCTGGTTGTATTGGAGGCCACGGGTACAGAGCTTAGAAGTTCTACCCTGTAGGGGCCCGTGGCCACCGCCAGGGGGTGCCCTGATGCCTTGGGAACCCTGGACCCCAGTGCTTCCGCCACACCAGGAAGTGCTGGGGGGAAGAGAAGAGGGGAAACCCGGAGTGCTTCCGGGTACACAGCCGACACTTCCGCCACACTGGGGAGTGTCTGTGGAAGATTGCCGGGGAGCACCTGGAGCACATCCGGGTGTGGATAAATGGGGCCGCCTCCCTCCAGTCAAGGACAAGTGTCGGGAGGAAGGAAGATGATGTCGGGAGGACGGCAAGGAGGCGGCCTGAAGAGAGAGAAGGCATTGTTGTGTGGCCAGGACTTTGGGGTTTGTGAGCACAATATGGACAATGTAAAAAGTGAAAATAAACGTGTGTTGGGTGACATGAACGTGTCTGCCTGTCTGTGTCCGAGCCAGTCTCCAAAATATATATATATATATGTATATATAGGCACTTGTCTCCTTCTCGACCAATTCAGGTCTGCTGATGAAAGATGTCTGTTGGTGCCATTTCATTTGTAGGTCCTAGCTGGTTGAACGAGCTGCCCAGCTCAAATTGAAACTGATACATTGAAATTCTGACTCCCTCAATATGTTTAAGAAATGTTTGAAGACTCTCCTGTTTGGTAAATTTCTGTCTAATTGATGTTAGCTACTAGGTTATGTAATGTAGAAATTGTAAATATATCTTCATTTGTGGTGATCAATTTTGTAAACATGTCCTTAACACCAGACTGATGATTACTTGAATATGTTAACCTTTTTTTAAGTCACTTTGGAAAAAGCAATTTAGATAAAAAGCATCTGAAAATGTAAATACAAATCAACAAGCCACATTGCTGCACATTATAACTGTGGCAACAGAAATGCGTTATCAAAACAATGGTCTGAAATTGTGCATCTTTGTTAGAAACAGATTGATCATTAGATTAGATTCAACCAGCAATTAAAATGACAAAGTCTGATAAGGCAGGTAATCTAACAAATATTTACAAAACATCCATTATCCAACCCACTATTTCCTAACTACATGGTCACAGGGGTCTGCTGGAGCCAATCCCAGGTCACAAGGCAGGAAACAAACCCCGGGCAGGGCGCCATCCCACCACTGGGCACATATACAAACACCCACACACACATACTAGGGAGGAAACCGGAGCACCGGGAGGAAACCCACACAGACATGGGGAGAACATGCAAACTCCACGCAGGGAGGACCCGGGAAGCAAACCCAGGTCTCCTTACTGTGAGGCAGCAGTGCTATCTACTGCGCCACTGTGCCGCCTATTTACAAAACACTTTAAACTAAATTTTATACAAGATTTATGTGTTTTCTTTCTTGAAAAATAAGTAAACATGGGAAAGCAGTTCAAGAGATGCTGACCAGCATTAGGTTTGAAAGAGTGATAAATAGTATGGCAAACCAAATTAACATCAAAAGAAATTTCAAAGTGCATCAAAATGCAGCTCATCTTCTCATTTAGTTTAAACTCATTTCAAGATATTGTAAAAACAGATTTTATGACAAATAAAATACATTTTTAGATATCTCAAAAAAGATATCTCACATTGACTATATGCACTTTAATATATATGAAATGAATTTAAAAAATCTCAAAAATCACAGGAAATTATTTAGAGGGTATCTCAATATGGATAAGAAGTTAACTGGAAATGCTTTGGAGATGTCTTTAACCATATTTTTGAAAACAATAATCTTTAAATAACTTGCTGTTTTTGTAAAGATCTCTTATAATGTATTTAGAATATCTTGAAATAGAGAGTTGACATCTTAAAGTATATTGTAAGATATATGAAATGGATCAGAGGCCCATTTTAAGACATCAGGAAATTAATTTAGAGCTATCTGAAAATGCACTTAAAGTGTCTAGAAATATATTTCTTTTAAGATATCTGTAATTAATTTTTAACATATCTTAATAAGGTTTTTAAGATATCTAAAATGTAAGAAAATGTATGAAAAAGGTACCCCAATCCACCATTTGAATACAGAGATCACTACAATTATAATAGGGGGCTTCTAAATGCTGTATATATTAGTTGGCCATTACACTTTTTTTGTCATTTTAGATTTCTGGACATATAAAATTAGATAGCTAACTGGTAATGTTGACTTCCATCATTCAGAACATCAAAAGCACACCTTTGGAAAAATTACTGATGTTTGATACTAGCAAATCTGAAAGTCTTTGAGATAATTATCATGTTACCGTCAATTTACAGCTAGTGACGTTCCTATCTTACTATTTTAAGAGTAAATGTCAGGGAGATGGAGCAAATGTTTTACTGAAACATGCAACCTCATTTGTTTTAAACACATGAGAAACACATTGACTGACACAAGTATGTAATTGTTATTCCAAGGAAATGTTGTTTGCAAATAAATTCTGAAGTTAGAGGTGCCCAGAATTGACAGTTTAACCCAACAGATGTTGCTGCAATTTTTTGAGATCAAAGTTCTCTGCACCAGTGGTTCTGCTGTGAGAATAAGATCAGCAAGGCTTTTATATTCAGAGTATTTTATCATCACTGATAGTATATAATTGTGCATATGTTGCATTCTCTGTATACCTCCGAATAATGTTTTTGTTGGTATTGTATTTCTGTCACTATATTTAGAGGATATGCAAGTAAGGATTACATTGTAGTATGTACACTATGTACAGTACTAATCTATACATGACAATAAAGTTGAACATTGAATCTTTGGAAAATTAAAGTTATATTAACTTGAAACAGAAGTGAGTGTTGATAAAGTACTTGGAAAGACCTTGCTGATCTGTTCTTCACATCACTGGTTTCTGAAGGTTGCAACAACATAAAATTTTTGTGGATTTCATGTGTTACAAAGAAAACAATATTCAGGAATGCGGTGCCCATTTTTGATTTGACACATCTTCTGTTTCAAGCACGTAATCTACTTTTTGGTCCAGCATAGCGCTGTCGTTAGGTTTGCAATCCAACCTGCTATATCCTAACACACACACACACCAAACACAATTTAGGATCGCCAATGCACCTAACCTGCACGTCTTTGGACAGTGTGAGGAAACTAGAGTACCCGGAGGACATGGGGAGAACATGCAAACTCCACACAGGGAGGACCCGGGAAGGGAACCCAGGTCTCCTTACTGCGAGGCAGCAGCGCTACCACTGCGCCACCCTACATTGCATGTTGTTTTCATTTTATAAGCTGACAGTAAACTTTGATAAAAGAGGTATCAGAAAGGCCATTCAGACCAAACAATTATGCACCTGGGCTAAGTCAAAAATGCCACTCAGTTCAAAGAGTCACAAAATATCTTTGTAATACCTGAACAAATGGACTAAACAAAACCCAACTGATGGTTAATTGCTCTGATTATAGTTTCTTTGAACTGATTAATTTAGATAGTTATCAGGCTGGCTAATGTTTGATAAAACATTTGCTTCTGCAAAATAGGTTGAAAAAGTATATCAGTAGTTCCCAAGTCTGGTCCATAAGATGACAGACCTCAATTCAGGGTAGAGTTACTTTTATGATATGTCAGCCAGTTATCTACTTACTTAATTACTTATTTATTACCCGAGATTAATGCTACTAGATAGATATATATGGTTGAAATGGCTAGGTTAGTGAGTAGGTTAGAAAAGTTCTATATAAATGTAATGTAATTCATTATTATTACTGTATTTGTCCCAAGCTAGAAATTTAGCATTTAGACACACTCAAGAAAAATTATAACAAACAAGAAATCATTCGAATACACACAGGCTCATGATAAGAGAGTTGACACAATGAAGCATTATAAAAGTGTATTGTTGTAGCTATAACAAAGTTAGATCCATAAAAATCAGGTCTAAATCTATCCCCAGGATCACATCATTTATTTTACTGCTGTCCCTTTCTTCTTAACTCCTGTTTGTCTGTTGTGATTGACCCCTTTCTTTTTCCCACTCAACACTTCTTCAAACTCAGTTGCTCTTCAGTCAAACCTTTATCAGCCGTCACTAACCAGGCCAGGTTTATTTTTTAAATTCACCTTAACATCGGGCTGGAGAGCCCACCTCTGGCTATTGTAATCCTCTAATTCTATGTGGATGATGATACTGTATGTGCCATTTCTGCTCTATCAGTGCTGTCAGGCACCCTACTCTTATAAGTGTCTCCATGGCTGAGGAGTTCTTATGGACCACTGGTTGAAATCCAAGACTTTGAAAAACAAATCCAGCAACACTAGATTAACATTTTACTGTTTTTAAACATGTCTTTAGTAAAATAAATGCACTAATTGCAATGTGTATGCGGTGGGCTGGCAACCTGCCTGGGGTTTGTTTCCTGCCTTGCGCCCTGTGTTGGCTGGGATTGGAGACCCCCATGACCCTGTAGTTAGGATATAGTGGGTTGGATAATGGATGGATGGAATTGCAATGTGCAGTACACTGAAATTCTTATTTGCATGTGCTAATTATGCTAACAAAGGACTATAGACTATAAATGGTCCGCGGATTCTTTTACTTTAGCGGATTGGTGCTTCATCTGAAACATCCTAAATACCACTGATTTATATGAAATATATTTTCTTTTAATTGGATCAGTCATTACTTATTGCTTTTGTTTTACTATTTAAAATAAAAAAGGAAATTGAAACTGTACAGTTTGTCATTTTAGTGCTATTTATGAGACTAAATAAGTTGCTTTCACTATTCTGATAATGTAAAATGTTATTTGGTATATTATGAAAAATACAACCTATATGTTTATTTGTTATCCTTAAATTTCAGTCAGTGGAGGCAAACATTACTCCTTAAAATTACTTCCTACTGTACCATATTCACATTTCCATCTACAGTAACTACTGAAATATGAAAGAAGCCTTCATTTTCTTTCTTAATCCAGGATTCTTTGGTAGCATTGTCTATCATTATCCATTAGTTAGTGAAAAAGTGCCTACACTTTCCTTTTGTTTTACAAAGAGCTGTTAATGACATATTGAACGGGATCCAGCAATATCAGGCATTAACTAAATGAAGAGGGTATCTGAGAAAAAATCAAGGAATCGGGATAAGCTTAAGAATAATACAATGAACATAGTTGACAGTATTTGTGATCTTTTTGGTCAAACTTCAACAACCCACAAAGTATTAAGAGTTAGAGCTTGTCATAAAATTCACACCATCTAAATGAAAAGTGGAGATTCCAGAGTTCTCTCAATAAAAAATAGGTACCTTCATGATATAATATTAGTCAAATGCTTAGAGTAGTTACAATTGAATCCAAGAATTCTTGTGATGATTAACGAGGGTCCAAATCTATGCAAGGATGGATTGATTAATTGATTTAATTAATTGAGTTAATTAGGGCATTTATACAGTGGTGTGAAAAACTATTTGCCCCCTTCCTGATTTCTTATTCTTTTGCATGTTTGTCACACAAAATGTTTCTGATCATCAAACACATTTAACCATTAGTCAAATATAACACAAGTAAACACAAAATGCAGTTTTTAAATGATGGTGTTTATTATTTAGGGAGAAAAAAAATCCAAACCTACATGGCCCTGTGTGAAAAAGTAATTGCCCCCTTGTTAAAAAATAACCTAACTGTGGTGTATCACACCTGAGTTCAATTTCCGTAGCCACCCCCAGGCCTGATTACTGCCACACCTGTTTCAATCAAGAAATCACTTAAATAGGAGCTGCCTGACACAGAGAAGTAGACCAAAAGCACGTCAAAAGCTAGACATCATGCCGAGATCCAAAGAAATTCAGGAACAAATGAGAACAAAAGTAATTGAGATCTATCAGTATGGTAAAGGTTATAAAGCCATTTCTAAAGCTTTGGGACTCCAGCGAACCACAGTGAGAGCCATTATCCACAAATGGCAAAAACATGGAACAGTGGTGAACTTTCCCAGGAGTGGCCGGCCGACCAAAATTACCCCAAGAGCGCAGAGACGACTCATCCGAGAGGTCACAAAAGACCCCAGGACAACGTCTAAAGAACTGCAGGCCTCACTTGCCTCAATTAAGGTCAGTGTTCACGACTCCACCATAAGAAAGAGACTGGGCAAAAACGGCCTGCATGGCAGATTTCCAAGACGCAAACCACTGTTAAGCAAAAAGAACATTAGGGCTCGTCTCAATTTTGCTAAGAAACATCTCAATGATTGCCAAGACTTTTGGGAAAATACCTTGTGGACTGATGAGACAAAAGTTGAACTTTTTGGAAGGCAAATGTCCCGTTACATCTGGCGTAAAAGGAACACAGCATTTCAGAAAAAGAACATCATACCAACAGTAAAATATGGTGGTGGTAGTGTGATGGTCTGGGGTTGTTTTGCTGCTTCAGGACCTGGAAGGCTTGCTGTGATAGATGGAACCATGAATTCTACTGTCTACCAAAAAATCCTGAAGGAGAATGTCCGGCCATCTGTTCGTCAACTCAAGCTGAAGCGATCTTGGGTGCTGCAACAGGACAATGACCCAAAACACACCAGCAAATCCACCTCTGAATGGCTGAAGAAAAACAAAATGAAGACTTTGGAGTGGCCTAGTCAAAGTCCTGACCTGAATCCAATTGAGATGCTATGGCATGACCTTAAAAAGGCGGTTCATGCTAGAAAACCCTCAAATAAAGCTGAATTACAACAATTTTGCAAAGATGAGTGGGCCAAAATTCCTCCAGAGCGCTGTAAAAGACTCATTGCAAGTTATCGCAAACGCTTGATTGCAGTTATTGCTGCTAAGGGTGTCCCAACCAGTTATTAGGTTCAGGGGGGCAATTACTTTTTCACACAGGGCCATGTAGGTTTGGATTTTTTTTTCTCCCTAAATAATAAAAACCACCATTTACAAACTGCATTTTGTGTTTACTTGTGTTATATTTGACTAATGGTTAAATGTGTTTGATGATCAGAAACATTTTGTGTGACAAACATGCAAAAGAATAAGAAATCAGGAAGGGGGCAAATAGTTTTTCACACCACTGTATGTCATACAGCTTTGTAGCTGATTATATATAGAGATGAAATAGAAATAAATCCTATCAGATCTTAACCAACTAAAAAAAACTCTTCATGGTGTATTACACCTTAGGTATCACCAGTCCTAAATAAAGGTCCAAACCTGCTGCTGTTTGTCTTCTAGCCATTTACAATTGGAATATCTTTTACATTGTGGTATAGATAAGACTTTAGAGAGGATCCAACTTGACTTGAATGAGCTGTATAATGGTGCCAGAATTGTCGCAGCAAAGGGTGAGAAGGAAACATATGGTGGTCCTGTGTCAGTGTGTGGAGACATTCCAGCCCAGCATGAAATGGCTGGGATAAAAGAAAGGGGTAGGTTTTCCTTACAGAAAATGCAGGATTGTTAATGCAACTTTGTTGACGTGCACAAACATTTGAATGTACATATTCATGTTAGAAAAGGCAGTGAAACTGAAAATGCAGGTTTGGACCATCTAAGAGGAAATCTAAAATGTACATATGGAACAAACATTAGAAGCAAGTCAACTGAAATTCCTGAATTTGATATACTCATACTCCACAGGTTATTGCATGTGTTATTATTGAAGGTATTTAAAATTAAATGTGTTTTAAAGAATCTCCTGCTTTTTGGGGAAATGGATTTAGACACCTGCTTTTCTTAATTTTCCTTATTCTCCTGCGGATGTACTAACCATGTTTCTTTTTCCACATTAATGTCAAATGACAGTAAACTGAAGCAGTCATTTAGGAAGATGTTGGTTCTGTTGAAGGCTACGCCATTTGTCATTGATAACATGGTAGGAAGTCCATACACTCAGATGCCTCTAAAATTGTTAGTGATCATCAAGACAGCATTTGCTCCTGTCATTGCTCTTTGAACAGTTTCAAGGCTATAACTATTAATATAGCAGCACTTAGTCAAGTCTGTAAAAATGTTTGAAATAGAATAAGTATTGTTTCAAGTGTCAGCACTTCTTAACACTAGAATGGAACAGAAATAACTGGGCTTCCACACTTTTGACCAAATACTGTATTTTTGGATGCTGAAAAGCTTCTGGATTTTACACCATACTAGTATTTCAGGTTTAAAAATGTCAAATACATTCCTGTAAAATATGATCTCACAGTAAAGGTACAGAATATTAAGTACTGCACAAGTGTAAAAGTTTTCGGTATTCTAAAGATAAAACTGCATGTAGACATTAAATGTTAAAGAAATTAACAAGGCCTTGTTTGTAAAGGTCAGGTTGCTAGAGCTGAAGAGTTAATTCCTTAGGATTCTGATCTTGCCATTTGTAAATATAGCCTTAACTTTATAAGCCTTAACACTCTCCAGGCAACAAAGCAATGAACAGATTTGCCCTTTATTAAATCATTTGTGCAATCCTACTGCTACATCCCTGAATTCAGAGAAATGAAGAATAGTTCAGCCTTGTCCCCTGTTGTAACTAGCATCTGATCTAATACATGGTAAAGCTGAGACAACCAAGCTGAAAGATTACATACTGTACACAGTAGATGGTGATATAAACATTGGGACTTGTAAGTCAAGATCTGCTTACGCCATTGTTTACATTCTGAAAATGGTGAAATACTTTGCCAAACTAATTTAATAAATAGTGTAAATCTTCGAGTTAAACAGACACTTAATCATTTTGTTCAAGTCTTCAAGTGTACTCTATACGTAGCCCACATATTAATATTATACATGCATGTGTTGTTTAACTGCTCCTTCTGGCATGGCTTGTGGTTAGAAAAGGCTGAGTAAGATTAGACTATGCTATCTTCAGCAACAACTCCTGGCTTCTGCTGGCAACTTTCCACCTAAGCTAAAAAATAAGTTCCCTCTAGCATGTTCTGGGGATGCCCTGGGACTCTTTCCTGTGACCTGTGCCCAGTGCACCACTGGTTAAGGCTGCCAAGGTGGCATTCTTAATAGGTGGCAACTGTTATATCAACTAGCTATTCTGTCATGGAAGCACAATGGCTTTGCAAGAGGTTCTCCTTAAATACTGAGATCCTATTACAGACAGTAAACCCAGCAAACAAGAGGAAAGACCTCATCACTGCAACATTTATTCTCAATCTTCTTCCTTCACCACTGACTAACTCTCCTAACAGAAAGCAAAGAATGAAGTTAAGCAGGTTAGTAAATCAAACACTTTATCTTAGCACCCATTTCACCCCCAGCACTCACGACAATAAGTATAATGCAACAGTAATCCATTGGTCTCTCATGCAATGCCATGTTCCCTTACTTGTGTGTAAAATCTTCAAGTGATTAAACTACATAGTTTGAGGCAGTTTCCCCCTAATCTACAGGGATATTATTATGTTATATAATATATTATTCTCTCAGTGAAAAGGGCTGCCCAATACTGCTTTAAAAATGTTAAATTTTGTAAAGATTCATAAAATGTTAGACCCATATTCTCTATAATTTCCCCTTTTGTTATGTCTTGCAGTTATCATACAATTGTTGTTTTTGACCAATGCTCCACTTAATGTACCTCAGAACTATAATGTCAATGCAAATTTAACTTGCAACTGGCAGCTTAAGTAAGTAATATTATCTGATGAACATTCTGCTAAATTGAAAAATTTAAGGCACTAGGACCATGACACAATCTCCTGGGCGGAACTATCAGAGAGACGTGCCACGGTTGTAATAACGGACCTGTGCTGCTTGGGCCTCTTCCATGTGACTTTTAAGGAGGGGCCAAATTTTTCCAAATCTATCTCGTAATTGCGCAATATACTCTAGTATATTTGTAGAGGGAAGAGCCTCTTCTTCCCATCCCTCTTTTAGGATATCTAATATGCCCCGGGGTTGTTGCCCATACAATAATTCAAAAGGGGTGAACCCTGTGGAGGCTTGTGGGACTTCCTGATAGGCAAAAAGGACGAGGGGAAGGAGCTGATCCCAGTTCCTTCCATCCTCGCTGACCACCTTACGCAGCATTTGTTTGAGAGTCTGATTGAACCTCTCCACTAAACCGTCGGTTTGAGGATGGTACACCGCGGTTTTTAAATGCTTTATTTTCAGTAACTTGGCAGTCTCCTTGAACGTCTCCGAGGTGAAAGGTGTCCCCTGGTCCATCAAGACTTCCTTGGGGATACCCACGCGTGCAAAGAACCCTAGTAATTCCCGTGCTATGGCTTTAGAAGTGGCTGAGCGCAACGGAACAGCTTCGGGGTATTTGGTAGCATAATCCACGAGGACTAGGATGTACTTGTGTCCTCAGGCTGAGGGCTCTAGAGGTCCGACTAAATCGACCCCAATTCGATGGAAGGGAATGTCAATCAGGGGAATAGGAACGAGAGGAGCACGGTCCTTTCTAGGAATTTGTCGCAATTGACACTCCGGGCAGGAATTGCAAAAGCGACACACCTCCCTCCTCATTGATTCCTGGCCAGTAGAAACGGAGCTTGATCCGCTCCAGGGTTTTCTCGGTGCCCAAATGGCCACCTAGGAGGTGGGTGTGTGCTAACTCACAGACCTGCCGCCGGAAGGTTCGCGGGATTAGCAGTAGCTTTCTCTCCTGCCCATTATGCATTGCTACGCGATAGAGAAGGTCGTTGTCTAACACAAAGTGAGGACCCTGTGGCATCGACTGGTTGGTGCGCTAACCATTGACTAGGACCACTGCATTGTTTGCAAACTTCAGGGAATCGTCACTCCACTGCTCCCTTTTAAAGGAAGCCGGCGTCTCTCTAAATTGGAACCGTAAAAGGGAGAGAGGGTCTGGACCGACCTCAAGGGGCATGGTTCATCTTGGCACTGGTGGATGATGTATCAGCATGCGACGGCCCGGGAGTTGCCACGTCACTCAGGGCGGCTGCTTCGTCTCTCTCTGCCGGCTGATTACACGGCATGGAGGCAGCTTGAGACGGCTCATCCCCGTCCATAACTAGGCCCAAGTTAACCCCAGGAGTGGTATGTGTCTAACCGCTTTTGACATTAGACCAGTCCTGCCCTAGTATCAACGGGTGTGGAGGACCTGGGAGGACCGCCACGGTTAATTTCTGAACTGATCCTCCGTAACTGATGATACAAGTGGCGGCCCTGTACCAGCGGATTTCTCCGTGGACACAGGTTATACCAGTCTTAAATTTCAACCACTGCTGCGGAAGCACAAATCGGCGGGCAACATTGGAAATGTTGCTGCCGGAGTCGAACAGAGCAGAAGTTTTAAACACATTAACGATCACCACGCCTGTGTGTGGGACCGCAAACGGGTTTGTCAGAGCACACCAACCCCTCCTCCCCCTCCACCTGCATTCCTCCTCATTCCCAAGCGGTTTGAGCGCCCACGACTTTGGGGACGTCGGCACAAGCTCTACGGGAGGGGGGCTAGGTTTTGGGACGTACTCCGGTTGAGTTCGACCAAGGGACGGTTCAGCTCCCCCAGATTGTGAGGCCGTCCTTTGTATATCTACGAGCTCTATGAGCTCTGCCATATTTCTGAACTGCTTACCCCAGACCGGCTGGGTGAAGCCACGGGGTAGTGTGTCCAGAAGCAGGTAGCATGCCACCTGCTCTATTACATGTGAGGGCTTGTTTTCCTGTGGCCGTAGCCACTGCCCTAGCTTTGCCCATAAGGACCAGGCTTGTTGAGGAGTTGGCCGCTCTGGGTCGAACCTCCAGTTTTTCAAACTACTCACCTGCCAGTCTGGGGCACCCCTAGGTGGAAATCGGGGCTCTGGCTTCACAGGGAGGTGGGCACTCTCCTCCGAGAGAGAACAAACAGCCCTCTTTGCCTCCCCCTTCCGAAGCAGCCCAATTCTGTGAGCCCTTCCCACACACTCCCTGGCCTGCCTAGGTTGCCTAGTGAAGCATGCTGGGCACAGAGCCTGTACCGGGCCACTCCGAAACACGGGACACCCTCTCCGCCTGGAAACTCGGCCCCAGTACGCTCCCACCTGGGTGTGTTGCAGGTCCTGTCCCCTTCTATTCCAGGACTTCTCGATCCTGCTGACTATGCCAATGTCACAAAAAATGAGACATAGTCACATAAAGGTTTGGGGCAGCCACCCGTATAATTTGTTCTCCTGGCTCCAAAGTTGCTTTCTTTTGAAATACAGCACTGATGTGCTCACAACCAAGTGCAAAACAAGACTGAGGGAATAGGGAAAAGGTGCAGGCTTTTAAAGGGGAAGACAGGAAGTGAGGTCATAAGGATCGGGCCCATGTTCTTCAACCATTGGTTCGAGCCCGGACATGACATCACAGGGGCCGGAGCTGGTAAGGTCTCCTTCCATTGGCTCGGTCCCGGAAGTGACGTCAAAAGAGCCAGGTGGAACCTCCCGTGGATGGTCTACAGGAAAGGAAGAAAAAGAGTCAGTGCACTCTGCCACATCCCGGCATGCCTCAGAGCTGCCTTCACTCAAGCCCTTTAGCTGCCTCCCATGCGCACGTGTGTAACAGTACACATACAAATAATTAGAGCAACAGCAACATCTACAAGTTTAATGACTAATATGCAAGATCACCCATTTTAAAATGCTATTAAAAAACTAAAACAAGAAACTGGCTTTAGAAAAAGAATTCACTTGTGTAACCTGAACAGAAATTGTTTAAATCACATCAAAAACTAAGGAGATGATAGTGAAAGAAATTACAGAAATTAACAATGTGGTTGAAACCAAAATTACAAAACACAGAGAAGTAAGTAACACAAATAAGAAATCAGGGTGCTTTACTTATTGGAATGCAATAAAATATGTTCTTGCTAAAGACTTTCTAATAAAACAGAAACACCACAATTCATGGTATTATTTATATTTGGAATGCTCTTTAACACTCTCAGAGATCCTGAATACTGTTAAATTGCTTAACAGAGGACCAACAACAGGTACTGATAGCTTGTTATGAGTTTATTAATGCTAACTACAATGTTTATTGGCACTAAAGAACAAAAGCTGCTACCTAAATACTTCTTTATGCCAGGTGTCAATTTTTGTTTTTCCCCAGGAAAAATAAAAATCTTTTAGACTGCACTTCCTACAGGACAATGTCCCTTTGAAAAAACAAAGTTAACATACTGACCAAAGTTCTAACAAAAATATAGAAAGTCCTACCTTTTATTATTTTGCCATGATAAAACTATTATTATTATTATTATTATTACTAAAGTCAGAGAATTACAGTACTGTCAGATCTTCAACACACATTCCTATTTGCCTCCACAGCAACAGAGAACGCAAAGGTTTTGGTCTTTAGATTAAGAAAATGGCTTTGATACACTCAGATGGCATTACTTATTCACACATTGCATACATCTAGATTTGGACTCAATTTATGTGTATGAACTCTATTTCATATACTTCAGTTTGAGCAAACAGTATAAAAAATCTGTTTATTTCACATTATCGAATTCAACCAGACATGTCACCAATTTCATTTGCTGTCACCAATGAATCTCAAGCCATGTACTTGTGTAGGATTCTGACAACTGTAAGGTAAGGACTTGAACAAATGTGTTTTTTTTTGTCTGTTATCGTTGTGCTACCAATGTATTACTCTATTAAGTTGTTTTTCCTGATTCTTCAAAGATTTAAAACAGAGGGTGGCAGGGGCACTACCTAATCAGTTCTAGTACTGAATTGCAAAATATGACATGATGGAAGGTATGAGAAACAAATTAAACTTGTATAAGCTTGAGAAGATATGTCTTCCTGTATGCAATGCTCTGTTCACCGGTTAGTGTTCATTATTGTTATTGTATTAGACATATGGTGGTTTAAATCTCGCTTAGATTATGGTATAAATGAAGGAGATGGTTAAAGGTTGGAGTGTTTTTGTTACTGTCAATCATCCACTTGGGAAAGAATAATATTGTTGACATTCATAAAGTACAAATTTGTTATATGGAATACACTCATTATCTGGACCTTTAGAAGCTTGTATATCAACAACATGTGCATCTGTTGAGCAACTGTGCTTCAAAAATAATCTTTGATTCACACATTTCTTTAACTATTTGCATGTTAGAGACTTTGTTAAAAGACATTTTACCAGCGTTACTAATGTTTCCTCAAGGAAAAAGATGGTATGAAGTGGGGAAGTCTGTGTGATGGACAAGATTAACAGACATGTTCTATATTTGCGTAGAGTCACACGATTTATTTAAACCAATCCTGGTCAGGAATAAAAGGACACAACCACAGTCAGCTAAGGGACTGCTTAATTCAAACTTCAGACACTGTTTTGATTAATTAGTAATTGTTTAAAAACATCAAGCCTGATTTGACTCATTTCCTTGGTCTCCATCAGTGGTGCCCAGAATCACGTATAGCTGTGCTTTTCATAATGAAATGTTACCCTGTTCTACTACTAAAGTAAATTTTTATTTTAATTCAGTATGGTTCTAAAAACTCCAAGACAGAAAACTATAATTGTAAGGTAAATACTGCAGATGGTAGGACTAATCTTCATTCCTCCTAGAAGAGTAAACTCCAAATGTGTGTATTATTTCTTTCATTGTGGTACTGAAACACAAGTACAGTATAGGTAGATGATAGTTTTTCATATGTATGTACTTCTAGTCTAGTGTGCAAACAGCATAATGTGGTGCAAGCATTCCTCAAAGTACTATTCGGCTTATTGTAATTCACATTTCCTGGCTAACAGAAAATCACTTTTACTTTCAGCTTACATATCAAAAATGAAATTCCAAGCTTTTGGTCCTGTTTCAATAGATTAATGAAAAATGTATTTTTCTACCAGAACATAAACTTATTTTTGGCTTACATCCAAAATTATTATTACATTATTATATGCTGAAAATTCAGCTTATCTACGTCATTTTAAATACATCATTTTTAATATCCCACTGATGTACTGACAAGTTCAGTATAATTTACTTACTTCAAGAACCTTCCAAGCTAAATTTCCTCATTCTGTATTTTTCCATGGTGCAGTAGCCTCTTTTAAGTAAATTGATCTTAAAAAATATTGCGATGACACAGTTTGTGCTTTCTTTTATGAGAACAGTGTTTTCACTAAAGTACATTTTTCTTAAAATAGACAATCCTGTGCTGATGGCAGCTTTCAGGCTATAGGTGAGTTTAGGAAACATGTATTTAGAAAATGTATGCAGTTACTCTGGAAAATCACAATAAGGTTAATTAACAGAAGACAATAAAAAGCCATCAAAAGAGCAGTTTTTTACTGATATTGGTAAATCAAAATATTGCAATGCATTCTTTAATATCCAAGAATTGCATCAGCTTAATAAACCAAAACATTAATATGAAATCATGCAGCAATTCAATTCAGTCTATGAAAATGTATAGATAGATAGATAGATAGATAGATAGATAGATAGATAGATAGATAGATAGATAGATAGATAGATAGATAGATAGATAGATAGATAGATAGATAGATAGATAGATAGATAGATACTTTATTAATCCCAAGAGGAAATTCACATACTCCAGCAGCAGCATACTGATACAAAAAAACAATATTAAAAAGTAATAAAAATGTAGGTAAAAACAGACAATAGCTTGGAATAATGTTAATGTTTACCCCCCTGGGTGGAATTGAAGAGTCGCATAGTTTGGGGGAGGAACGATCTCCTCAGTCTGTCAGTGGAGCAGGACGGTGACAGCAGTCTGTTGCTGAAGCTGCTCCTCTGTCTGGAGATAACACTGTTTGGTGGATGCAGTGGATTCTCCATAATTGATAGGAGCCTGCTGAGCGCCTGTCGCTCTGCCACGGATGTCAAACTGTCCAGCTCCATGCCTACAATACAGCCTGCCTTCCTCACCAGTTTGTCCAGACGTGAGGCGTCCTTCTTCTTTATGCTGCCTCCCCAGCACACCAATGCGTAGAAGAGGGCATTCGCGACAACCGTCTGATAGAACATCTGCAGCATCTTATTGCAGATGTTGAAGGATGTCATTATTGGCAATCCAGTCCAATTTATCATTAAGCTGCACTCCCAGGTATTTATAGGTCTGTACCCACTGCACACAGTCACCTCTGATGATCATGAGGTCTAGGAGGGGCCTTGGCCTCCTAAAATCCACCACCAGCTCCTTGGTTTTGCTGGTGTTCAGGTGTAGGTGGTTTGAGTAGCACCATTTAACAAAGTCCTTGATTAGGTTCCTATACTCCTCCTCCTGCCCACTCCTGATGCAGCCCACGATAGCAGTGTTGTCAGCGAACTTTTGCACGTGGCAGGACTCCAAGTTGTATTGGAAGTCTGATGTATATAGGCTGAACAGGACCGGAGAAAGTACATTCCCCTGTGGCGCTCCTGTGTTGCTGACCACAATGTCAGACCTGCATTTCCCGAGACGCACATACTGAGGTCTGTTTGTAAGATAGTCCACGATCCATGCCATTAGGTATGAATCTACTCCCATCTCTGTCAGCTTGTCCCTAAGGAGCAGAGGTTGGATAGTGCTGAAGGCGCTAGAGAAGTCTAGAAACATAATTCTAACAGCACCACTGCCTCTGTCCAAGTGGGAGAGGGATCGGTGTAGCACATAGATGATGGTATCCTCTGCTCCTACCTTCTCCTGGTATGTGAACTGCAGAGGGTCAAGGGCGTGGCATATCTGTGGCCCCAGGTGGTTAAGCAGCAGCCGCTCCATGGTCTTCATCACATTTGACGTCAGAGCGACAGGCCGGAAGTCGTTCAGCTCACTAGGACGTGATACCTTTGGGACTGGGGAGATACAAGATGTTTTCCAAAGCCTCGGGACTCTCCCCTGTTCCAGGCTCAGGTTGAAGATGCGCTGTAGAGGACTCCCCAGCTTCAGCGCACAGACCTTCAGCAGTCGTGGCGATACTCCATTTGGACCCGCTGCTTTGCTGGCACAAAGTCTCCTCAGCTCTCTGCTTACCTGGGCTGCTGTAATTGTGAAAATGTTACTCTATATGGAGCCAGCTGATTTACTGCAACCCAGTCTTGAATTTAATCACTATTGAAAAAGCAGCACAACCAAGAAAAGTTTTATTTGTTTGAGTTATAAAGAGTTTATCTAGCAATATTGTTTGCCAAATGAATCATTACAATCATATGAACACGCCTGATCCTCCTATGAAAGTCATCAAATTATCACTTGCTAGAGTATTACCCTTTTTTCCTAAACGTCTAAAAGCACTGATTCACAAACCCACTGCATTTTTTATGCTGCTGCTTTGTATAGTATTTTTGGGCACTTTATAAAAAATGAACTTTGATTGTCTGCTAGAAAGCAGTTACAATGGACAGAACATTCATCGTGATAGTGTGTTTTAATCAAGGATGTCTCACATATGAAAATGGGAGATTCTTTTGCATTAACTGTGGGAAGCTGAGTTTTCTCATAGTCTAAAGAGATGAAGCCATACTGATTTTTGACTGTAAATTGTTCAAGTATAAACGAATGAGAAAGTATTTTTGTGTCCCGAAATAGAATTTACCCTACATTGCACTTAATGTTTTTGGGATAGGGACCAATTACCTTTACGAGCACTCTTTAGGTCTATCTGAGAAGAACATTATAAGCCTTTTTCACAGCAAAATGCATTTATTTGGTTCATGTACTGATAGGCCTTACTCCAAACCAAATTATTTAACTCTTAAAATCTGTCTTTTGACAGTGTAAGCTACTTTTGAATTGTAGTAACTGAGTGGGCAGGAAGTTGGGGATGGGGGCAGTAAAGCAATATATTTGCTCAGAGGTGTTCACAAAATGGATATGAGATACTTTAAACAGGAGATTTAAAAGAGATTTAAAAATTCTAGTCAAAATACAAGTAATGGTCACAAAACAGGGTGGTCAAATAATACTAGTAACAAAGCCAGATCAAGGAGAAAAAAAAAGGAATGGTAAAAAAATATGCAGCACAAGATCTGAACCAGAATAGGAAGAGCTATGGATCTAATCAAAGATATTTCAAAGCAAAACTTCACCATTATAGTTATGGTGCACTGAGGTAATTTTTTAAATAGAATGCACAAGGGTACAATTTTACAATATTGGAGGGATATAATTCCAATTTGATAGGGAAACAAAATCATGATGTTACAGAATGACAAATGTGAATAAATTAATGCTGGAAGACCTCATGGATTTCAATTGCCCATTGTAATTACTTATGATTTTTTCTTGTGATAGAGATTAAATTTTCAATATATTAAGATTAATAACTGGCAAATAAAAAAAAACTACTGAACCTGTTTTTGTGAAGTTGAGGGTTTCCAATTTTGGAATTGAGTCACTTTAGCTTGATCTATGTGAAATCTCATAACCTTTTTACTTAATACTTGTTAAACTCACATTTCTTTACTTTATTTTACCTAAACTGAGACAAAATTTCCTGAATATGATTAACATGTTCAGCAATATTAAGGGAAAAGATTACAATATCATCAGAATAAACTAGAACATACATGTCAAAATATCACAAAAATGTAATTAATGAAACACTCTAAACCTGCTGGGGTACTGGCAATTCCATATGGCATTTTGAGGTACTCATAATGAACAGTGGAAGTACCTGTTCCCCATGACTCTGAACACTGATTGTTGGGTGGGCAGTTGTAGCCACGTTCATTACATTCAAAGGAAGAATGCAAATACATTCTCGCTATCATTTCCTTTTTTATTTTTATTAATTTTAATGAAAAACAAATAATCCATACAATCAAATCAAACTTAACAAAACCTCTCTATCATTTCCAACATAGCTGACTGGTTACATTGTCACAAAAGCATGCATAAAATATGTACATTTCTGAACTAATTCCAAATTGGGTAAACGTGGTGATATCAAGAGTAGTGTTCTGACTTGACAGAGCAGCAGGATTTTCCAACTTAATTAAATCATCCAGGATATTTAAATAATAGAAGCGAGAAATATTGCTTTAGCTTCCAGTCATAGTGACTTAATTTGCCTGTTTGTTTTTATTTATAAACTAAACTCTAATTGAAGACAAAAATCTACTTATCGAGGACCAGTCAATATGTGTGTTCTTTTGCTGTTGATAAAATAAGACGCAAATGAATTTGGCATATTACTCAGTTGGAGGTATCAAAGACCAGTGACTAGCACTGCTGTCTCACATCTCCAGGGGCTCATGCTTGATTCCTAGCTCTGTCACTTCTTATGCAGAGTTTACAAATTCTTCTTTTCTCCATGGAGATTTCCACTATGTACTAAATTTTGTTTTCACACTCCAAACATGTTAGATGAACAGGTGACTTTATATCTGCCTGGTGTGAGTATGCATGAGAGTGCACTTTGTTGTTAACTGGTTATCCAGGGTTGAAGTCTGTCTTGCTCCTCATGCCACCGAAATAGACTGTGACTCAATGCAACCCTGGATTATAAAAGTGGCTTTCAAAAACAGATGGATGACTATATTATTCACTGATTAGAAGCCCTTTTGTAAGAAAAAGAATAAAAAAGTTAGGGTCAAGACAGGGAGATGCTCGGAACCTGGACAAAATGCAATCTTACTTAATGTTGAAAAATAAATGGGCATTGATTGTGGCCAAAATAGAAAACAAAAAATGATTCTATGTATCAAACTTGATGTAATGTATGCTTCCGCTTGACCAATAAACAAGTGATGACAGGTTCAACACTGTGATGAAACAGAGTTGTAAGATTTCCATGAATATGGAAATATTTTTAGTTCCCTAAAATGTCAAGGTGTATTTTACATAATATACTGTACATTCATTAAGCATAGGAAGTAAACAAATAAAAGTGTACTTGTATATTTAGTAAAAAATGAAAATGTATGAGGTAATCTCTATAAGTGTTTCAATAGAAACATAATTAGTGGAAAAGGAGTAAAGAACTTCTTGGGGACAAGCAGTCCCTTTTTATTGATATACTGTCACACACGAGCGCTTCGGAGGCAGTCAACAAACCCACGGGTGAGTAAAAGATCGCGAGACGAAGGGCTACCGAAGGGCATTAACCTCTCTCTCTCTCTTCCTGCAGAAACAAAGATGAGAAGTAAACGTCTGTACTGCGGATCCAAAATGGCCGACTTGTCCTTCCGTCCCTCCCGGATGATGTCACATTCAAGTTGAAGCCATGATGTCACTTCTCCTTCTTAATTACTGTAGCCATCTTTAATTCTGTATAAATACCCCTATGTTTGCACTGTTATTTGGTCTAATGTTTTGGTTGATCCCTATTTTGAGACGACTTTATTTTGACCTGTCCACTGGACATTATACGGGGCGGTTCCCCAAAAGTTTGTGTAACTGGCTGTCATATTTATTTATTCTACAATACACTTCAGCTATCAACCACAAGCAGTGTCAACAAGCAGGAACTCTTTACAATGATGTACTTATCTGGAAACACTGCCTTTCACATACACACACACATAAGGATTCTCAATAAAGCCCCCCCACATAATTGTTGCATTATTTTTTTTTCATGAGCCAAACTGTAAATATAGCTGCCAGCATATAGAGAGTGTCTGTATGTTATGATACACAATTTGTCTGTTGTGACACTTATTACATATGCATTCATCCACTACTATAACCATTTAATCAGATTTGTGAGCACAAGAGCACATCACTTATAAAGAAAAATGAAATTTGCATCATTTTATTTCACATGGTTCTTTCAAAGAATATTGTACTATATTGTACTGATACTGTGGGTTGGCGTAAACCAATTGCTGTATGGAGATCACCCCTAAACTCTCTTCAGTGACATGAAAGAGGATTTGAGATTGACATACAAATGCAAATTAATTATAAAAAAAATCATCTTTTGCATTTTTTCAAAGTTACGCTGCTCTTTCTTAACAGAGTTATACAAAAGACAAATGCCTTGACTCATTGTTTCAACTTTGAATAACCAGTTTTATTTACTTGAGTATACTCGATGTTAGCCAAAACATTACAATCTGTGCAGCAGTTTCAAATTTGATAAAGTCTTGGGAAATCTGCAATGAAGGGCAAAGGTCTTACTCCTTGCAAGGAAATTTTATTAACCAGCATCACTCTGTTAAGGGTGAAGTATGGTATTAATTAAACTGTATTCTTCCATGCTGTTGTGCAGGCTGGCAGCTGTGGAAAAGGCAGAATAAATATGATTATCTGTAGGCAATTATAATTTCAAGCATTCATCAACACACATAAACTAGTTAAATGAGCTAAATTTAAATTAGGTAAGGGCAAATTATTCACAACATCCCAAACAAGTAACTTTTATATGAATATATTAGATGTGCTGTCACCAGGCCCTATTAAGTACTTTTTTGCAGCTGACTCTGCCGGCAATCATGGATTACATAGTTTAAGCTTATGTGTTATGTGCGATAGCATAGTTGGGTGACACTAATGGCAGTCATTTGCAGATGAATTAGAAAGCACAAAGTGGATATTTCTTTCTATATAAGACAAGTAATTAACATTTTACTAACAATTTACGTTGAACATTACAGTTGACAAGACAATTTGAGATGCTATCTAGTAGAGTAAAAAGCATCCTTTCAAAAGATGTTTAAGCCTTTTTTACTTTACTGCCAGCCTGACAACAGATAACACTTCAGCCCTTCAATAAACTTCAAAATGGATTTTAGCATATAGCACGATATGAAATCGTTTTTAAAAAGTTGAATGTATTGGTGACCACTGGCTGCCCAGGTAAATCTTGCTAAGACATTGGTATTGGTATCAAACACCAATAAACAAATCAAAATGACACTGAACAGCAGGCAGCTGTCCACACTGAAGCTCAAAGAGGTATAATTATAATTAGGAATGACAATGTAATAAATTGAGAATGTATTGCATTAAGGATTGGTTTCTGCTCTGTGTTCAATACTGCCAGCATATGTTTCTCCATAAATGGGATGGAAGGATGAATATATAATGAACATAGAATCCTTCCCTTTGTAAAAGTGTGCTTTTAAACAGTTTTCAAATTAGGAGGACAGCCACTAACTGTATTTACACCCATCACATTCTGCCTTTGCACTTTTTTAAAGAATAACAGAAAAGTACTTTTTTTCACAAACACAAAAGTATTACTAGACAAGAAAAATCATAAACTTTGATCATATTATGCTCCTTTGTGGTCTTCATCTGCACCAAATATGAATCAATCTTATATTTCAGTACAAGAAAACTTGTTGTTTAATGGCTTGTTAAATTTAAGCAATAATCACACAATAAAGCAGAAAAGTAAACTTTGTCAAAATAAAGCCCCCTACAAACCTAAAATATTCAAATTCAGTTACTTTTCCAATAACATTCAATACAAGAAATAGTATAAGCTGCCAAAACATTATCAGTGTGTTTTATATATTTCATACTAATTGTTAAATACATAAACAATTTTTTTAATTTTTACAATTGTGACTGTATAGAATAATTTATAGTGAATTTAGTAACTAATTCACTTTACAATCACGTTTTGTGTTTTTCTAAAAACTGATATTTATAGCACAATGTAAATTATTTTAAAGATCATACTGCACTAGCACAATTACAACATGAATTTATACTGCAATTTCAGCAATTTGGCAAACTTCATAAAGTTTTTAGTGTCTAGTTTGGAAAAGATATTTGGGGAACTCATCTCCAGTGTAATAATGTCAATATACTGTATGTCAAAGTCATGAGCTGACACAACTGGATTAAATTACAATAAAGGAACATCTTTTCAAAATTGCCAAAACAATGCACCTCCCCTATAAACAGAATAAGGTAATCAGACATTCCCTGGTTTGGACAGTCCAATACATACACCAATTAGCCACAACATTAAAACCACCTGCATAATATTGTGTAAGTCCCCCTCGTGACCCCAAAACAACTCTAAACCGATGAGGCATGGCCTCCAAAAGACCCCTGAAGGTGTCCTAAGGTATCTAGCGTCAAAATGTTAGCAGGAGAATCTTGTAAGTTGTAAGCTGAAAGTTGAGAGGTGGGGCCTCCACAGAGGAAACTTGTTTTTCCACCACATCCCACAGATGCTCAATCGGGTTGAGATTAGGGGAAGTTAGAGGCCAGGTCAATACCTTGAACTCTTTGTCATGTTCCTCAAACCATTCCTGCAGTGTGACAGAATGCAACATCCTGCTGAAAGAAGCCACTGACATCATGGTGTGCCATTGCTATGAATGGTTCCACTTGGTCCGCAACAATATTTAGGTAGGGTTTGATATAATTAAAATGTCAATAATGGACTTGTCTATGCTGCTTTTTCACATCTTCAATAGATTTTATTTTAGCATTTTGGTACTTTGTATTCCAACCCATGTGCCTCCCATCACACCAAGCCAAAGCTATACGAGCAATTTGTATGTAAATGGAAAAGGTAGGTGGTACATGTTCAAATAACATCCACACAAATGCTAGGACCCAAGGTTTTTCCAGCACAACACTACCCATTGCATCACACTGCCTCCATCTGCTTGCCTTATTCCCATAGTGCATTTTTCTGCCATCTGCTCCCGATGTAAACAACTTACACCCACCTAGCTGTCCACATAATTTAAAATAAAATATAATTCATCAGACCAACCCACCTTGTTCCATTGCTCTGCAGTCCAGTTCTGATTCTCACGTGCCCATTGTAGGTAAAGACTGTATAATGCGTTTTATACTTCACCAACATATGGACAAAATGTCCATTATTCCACAAATGTGACTTTGTTCAATTGGAAAATAAACATTTATATTCAATCACATATATTAAAGACAGACACAAACAATTTTAACAAATAAAACGAAATACATTGTAACCTATCATTGCAAATGCATGTTATTGACGTATGACACCAGAAAGCCGTTATGACTCTTACATTCTGATGGACCCATCTCTTCAGCCACATGGTCGGAAACTTCTGGAAAAACTGTCTTGCTTTTTAGAAAGTGTTACAGTGTGTTTTTGGGAACAATTCTTTAATGTCAGTGTACAGGCTTGCTCATATTCCTGTACAGTGACATGGAAATGCCTTACCTTATTTTGCTGCACCTTTCAGCAGGGTTTCATATAATTAAAATATCAATACTGGACTTGTCTATGCTGTTTTTTCACATCTTCAATAGATTTTACTTTACCGTTTTGGTTCTTTGTATTCCATCCCATGTGCCTCCCATCACACCAAGCCAAAGCTATGCCAGCAGTTGGCATGTAAGTGAAAAATACAACATCATTAGCCCTATTGTGTGCTGACACTACACCTCAGACAATTATCTTTATTGCTAGATAACCAGTAATATTATGATATTAACCAAGGGATTTCCATCATGGGACACAAACTGATCATGTCTATAAAATATCCTGGAGCCAATAGTGAATTTATAAGCCATTCTTCAGAACATTCATGTTAACTTTACAAAGCAACATGCAACTTAGATCTTCTTTTGTAACTGAGGAAATATGCAGAATCTTTGTATTAAGTGAAAGAACAATGACTGCGTCCAGTAAACCAAATATGAGAAGGTGTGGGAGACACTTGTATTAAAAAACCTTTAAACCAAAAACTTCAGCCTTATTGTCATATGTACATAGTACAATAAAAATCTTATTCTACAAGTCCTCCAGCAATAAACAAGAATACACAAAAATAAACAAAAAACACTCAGATGAAAAAGAAATACAAAAACAAAGAGAAGTAAGGGTGTGCGTACAAATAAATATGATTCAATGTAAGTCTTACAGGTATATGGTCTCAAGATAGCATATCTGACATACAAACAAAGGTGCACCTAGAACACTGCCAAGTCGAAGGTCCTGCACAAGTAACCTGGAAACTGACTAAAGGAACTAAACACAAACAAAAGTTCACTGCCACCAAAAATTGAGGCTTGAGATCCACTGATATAAACAATTTGAACAATACTGCATTGAGGGCAAGTTCACTACTTATTTAATTTTTGCACAATACTACCATCTGCTGGGAGAGTGGTAGAAGTGTTCCACTTGCCCTAAATACAAAAACTCATCAGATAGTATATTATATAGTTTATCTAGAGGTTAAGAAATTTATTTGTTTGGTTTATTATAAGACCGCCTTATTAAAATAATATACTTCTTTTTCAAACAGTGCAAATGAAAGGTTGTATATTGTGTGTGCATGTATAATGTGATTATCAAGATGTTTAGTTGTGGAATGCTATTTTTAGCTAGTGCTCTGGATTCAATATAATGCCAATAGAAATATTCCGATTTTTTTGAATAGTCTATATATTGCTATCTATACTTCTCTTATTATAAATTTGATTTACATTAAGCCCTGTTTCATTGTCTAAAAAATAATCTGACATAGGAAATTAGGCCTATCCAATCAATAATAATTTTACCCAGCATATGTAAGCTATGACTGTGTAACAGGTGGTCATACAAAATGTGTTCCAACTACTGTAGTTTGAGGAGAATTTGAATACCTTAAAATATTTTTAAATTTCTAAAATGTATTTTCCCTTGTAACTAACATCACACAATTAATGATGCAACAGTTGCAAATTTGGCCTTTCTTAAAATAAACTCGGCATCCTTCCTGCAATTTCCTGCTCTGATTGCTATAATTTAATGCTTTCTTTATGCAATGGTAAAATGGGATAAATGCATAGTGTTAACATCCTTCGAAAGTGCCTCTTTGACAGCTAAAGTACAGATTATACACCAGTTTACCATGCAATGCAATCACGTTTAGATGCATTTTCACAAGACAATTAGTGGTGCTGCATATGGTAAGAGCTTAATAAATAAATAAAAGCTTACATTCTTGTGATCTAAATTGCAATCTGCGTTACATGCATATATTAATATAAAAAAACTGTTTTTTAAATGCTGCAAATATATGTTTCTGTAAATCATAATCATATACTTAATGCTTTGGAGCCAGAAGGATTTATGATTTATAATACAATAGGTGTATGTTGTTGTCATATTTAGGGTTGTTAATAATCCTTTTTATTTCACATATAAAATATCACAGATCTTTTCAGACTCGCCTGTTGATATATATTACACTGGTGTAGAAAACCCATTTAGCAGGCATTGAAAGTGATTCAAAAGACAGAAATCACAGGCTATGCAGTACATGTAATTGTACTCCATGTTTGCAATTATTCAGTTCTTTCTTTACTTTGCAATAAAGATAAGCCATGCTAAGACACTATTCATTTCACACGTGGCTTTGATGGCAGGTAGCCAAGAGAAAATTGGCACATTCAGTCTTCTGTAAAAGAATTTTTTTTATATGTAGCTTATAATTTTTTGAAAGATAAAAGAGTTGATCTGCCAAACTGAATGCCTTGTTTATAGCTGGTAGGTTTTTTTTTCATATAAACTATTTTTGAAAATGAGAAACAAGAATATAAAGGGCTTAGGCTTGTGTAACAAAATGAAGGTCAGTCCCTCACTAATTTTCCCAAGTTTTCTGAGCAAAGTTCTTTGTTTTACCAGGAGATTTTTAGGTGATCAGCTAGACAGTTCTAAGAATATCAGCCACATTGCAGAGTCTGTACTTCCATTTTATTAAAAATAAAGAACTGATATACTGTAAGTATTAGATTGTGGTTCAGACAATTTTGTCATTTTGCTTTCCCTTTAAAGTCCTGCTTTATAAGAGATGGTCAAAAGTCATAGTGATGAAATCCTGTATAATTTTATTTCAAAACACTTTATAACTTTTATTATAATGTTTTATGTTTCTTTTGATTATAACACACTGAAAAATTACATAAACATGCTTTTTTGTAAAGAAAAGCTGACAGTGAAAATGACATTTAAAAGGTTTCTTTAACTAATGACTGTGTATTTTATGACAGGCATTAAAATAATATTTTGTCCAGGGGTTGTTACTGTTTACTTGTCAGTCCTTCCATGTATAGAACAAAAGTTGTGTTTACCTACTTAGCATTAACTTCGTTCTGTTCAATATCCATTTAATGTGACAGTGAGACTATCTTAAAAGTGTGTCTTATAGCCTCTTCTGTTTTTGATTTTCATGGAAGGCTTTTAATATGATTAAAATAGTGAGGAGTTTAACAATATGGGAAAATCTTGGAATAGAACTGCTGCTTCTCCAGATTGAGAGAAGAAAGCCTAGCTGACCTGAGCAAGTAGTTAGGGAGCCCTTTGTATGCCAGGTACAACTAACTCAGAGAAGACCAAAGGCTGCCTCAGTACACACTGGAGGGATTATAATTCTTATTGGTACTTCTTGCATTTCTCCAGTATGAGCTGGGTAATTGCTACTTAGAAGAAGGTAGCCTTGATTGTTCAATTCAGCATGTTATCACCATGGCCCACACCATGAAAGTAGTGTATATTGAAAGTTAATATACATCAATTGTGTAATTAATTCAATTGGTTCAAGTTACACTAAAAATGTACTTCATCTGCAGTCTCCTGTAAATTCGACTGTTATTATTTTTCTACAAGAAACAGTTAAAAAAGAAACACATTAACATGAAACTATTTCTTGCTGATTTAAACATAAAAATGAATTTCAGTTGGTAAAACAGACACTGTGCCTGGCAAAGAAGAAAAAACATCTTGCACTGTTTCTTTTAAAAAAGTTACTTACAAGTCTGCCTGTGCAACAAT